>NW_018397264.1:2489739-2554918 GCF_002168275.2 Theobroma umbraticum
TGGCTGAGCTAGAATCCATTGCTTCCACAGGTGCCGTGAAGGGAGATAGATATGATGAAGGTGCCCCTACTTACAATGACTCTGAGACTCCTCCCTTGTCTTCATGGAAACCTGAATGAGGCTTGTACTACCATATTGATACAATCTTCATGAGAGGTTACACCTTGTATTGTGTTTTAAAATCACAAGTCTCTCTACTTTGTATTCTGAGAATCAGTGCTTTGTCAGAAGTACAACGGGTCTTGTGGTAATAGATTGTACCTATCGAAGTGTGTCGTGTTCAGATTGTCTGTTCCTAGGTAACTAAGCAAAATACAATTTTTATGATGAGGTAACACCTTGGATTGTGTTTTAAAATCACGAGTCTCTCTACTTTGTATTCCGAGAATAAATATTCTGTCTTACCACAACGGGTCTTGTGGTGATAGATTGTAGCTGTATAAGTGTCTCATGTTCAGACTGTCTGTTTCAAGGTGATTAAGCAAAAGTTTGTCAGAAAATAAAGTGTTATATCAAAACTATCCTTGGTCTTCTGATGATGGCTGGCAACTTGATTGTATGTTTCTAGGACAGAGCAGCGGTCGGTCGCAATCGAGCAACCGACCAGAGCCGATTACAAATAGCAACCGCCGGCTTAGTTATTCGATGGTAGTTGCTGGTGTCGGTTGTGACCGACGGTCTTGGGACCACCGCGGTTTGGTCACTGAGGGTACTCTCCCCCCAACCGAACCGATCAAAAAAACGAGGGAACCTTCTTGCCACGTAACAACCTAACGTTCAACCCCAGAATCGAGCTTGCCCCGAAAAACAAGATCAAAGGCCGACCAAACTTGAGTGCCTCGAGAATTGACCTCCAACCATAGTGAGTTAAGAAACCGCCAACAGAGGAGTGAGCCAATATCCGTAGTTGAGGTGCCCGATCCTCCAACACCAAGCCCTTATCAGAAGCTCGCTCCTCAAACCCTGGAGGGATTAATTTATAGTGTATTTCTTGAATTTAGATTAATTGCATTACATAAATGATTAAATTATATTATGTATAATTAATGAAAATTTTTTCTTCATTTATTTATTTTATTTTATATTTTTTAATCAATTTAATATATAATATTTATTGTTTCTTAAAAAAACAAATTATTGATTTTACATTTCTATAAACAAACAATAGTATGGTGTTTATTATTTTTTATTAAAAAATTATATAGTGTTTACTTATATACTTAAAAATAAATTTTATGAATTGGATTAATTATTTAAACATAATTATATGAGTTTGATTTTAATTAAAAATATAGATTTCACACAATTTTAAGTCTAAGCCCAATATAACATTTTTAACTTATACTAATTTTGAGTCATTTAAGTCTAAGCTCACTTAAAATTTCAATCGATCGAAATTAAGGTCAATTTTAATTGACCCGTTTTTTATTGTAACTGATCAATTCCGATCGGTTTAAATTTTTCATCGTTTGATTTCTCTTAAACCAGCCAATACACTCTCCTATATGTTTTTGACTTGATCATGCTAAGAAAAAGAAAGAGTTTCTGTCTTTCTCAAGTATTTCGATCTCAAACATGCTTCCTTCTCTTTGATAATACGAGGAATCTCTCCCCCAACAAATTAATATTTGGTTTCATTGGACAAAGACTTAAAGAAAATATGAGCATAGGAAAGGATAAAACGAAGACGTCCAGGTAATTACTCACTGTGCATTCCAAAATGATCAAATAATTAGTTGCTTCCTTCTTCACTAAACATTATTATTTATTTATGTATGTATCCATGGGACCAATCTAGATCCTGTCGTCCCCACACCCTAAGCAACAGGTTTTCAATTAATTAATCCTAATTTTCCTTGGACTTTAGACCTTGATGAGGAACTTAAGACTTTGGAACCACCGATGGATTTTGCTGGGAAATGGACAAATAAAAACGAAATTAACAAGATAAAAGGAATCCCATTACCACCTTAATTATTTGTCTTCTGCTTACTAGGGAGTCTCGCAAACCACTAATTAACTTTTAAGTAAATATGTGTTTAGTTAGTTGCTTTCAAACTTATTTGGAAAATCTAATATATTCGATCTAAAGCTACCAAAGTACGTAACTAAAAGCAAAGTTGCAAAACGTTAAAACCTTGTAATTATTATTATTATTATTATTATGTGTGAAATGATGAAGCAACATGCATGATGATTATTACCAACTAACTATTAAACCACCAAGCTGATCAACCTCTTCTTAAGGGAATGTATGCATTGGATTAATTCATTACTCTTTGCATAAGCTTTTAGGCTTATAAATTGACATTAATATACTCACCCTGATTATTGTTTTGCATAATGCAGAGTATAGGATTAAGATAAAATTTTAAAAAAAATTGAGCCAACTATATATTCTTTACTGTAACAGCTGCGCTTTAAGATAAAACTTGAAGAGGGGATTAAACAATATTTAGTGTAGTCAATAGAATAAACCATTGTCATGAATATAAAAAAATTATTAAATTATTAATGTCATAATCTAGCTTGTTTAGTTATACGTCTGCAAAATCTTTTTGTTTGAATGGATTCATTAGCTAAAGCACCCATGGGCAGAACCCATTTAGCACCACTGGTTCATGCACCTTGTCCACAAGAGTTCACAAAGATTTTCCCTGGCCGGCCATGGCCGACAACATGTTGCCATCTGCTTTGGTGACTATCACCCATTTCGCGACTTTCTCACCTATTAAATTCTTCCCACTCATTTAAACAAAAAGATTAATCTCTATTAATTTGTCTCCTTCTTTTGGTCTTTGGTAACGGTAATAATTAGATTTAATATATAAGCATCGCAATTAATCTATTTTTAATTTGTGGGACAGCAATGCAATGAAGTCACCACTGATCACCATCCCCCACGGATTAGGATAGCTGGTATCTCTCTAATTAGTATATAAAATACGAGATTAATTGAAAAAGGGTTTGAGTTGATCGCTTTGATGGATCCACCTTTAATTATTTAAACATAAGTTGATCTTAAACTAATAACAAAATTATGCAATTTTTAGTTAAACGAATTAGTCAAATAATCATCGTAGATTATCGTGGAATAATTTATTTTGTACGCGAAAGTTATTGCATTTAGACCTGAGAGCTACCATAGGCCCGACCACGGCGGCTCCGCGATGTGTAGAAAGTGACACTGTACGATTGCAATCTAGAAAGCCACCATTGACTGGCCTATCGTTAGTGCTTGGATAATTAAAAAAAACAAAAAGGGTCAAATTGTACATGTCTGAGTCCAGATACGGCGGCGGCACCATTTTCTTCTTCACCTTGGGACCACACTCTTGTCACGTGACACAAGTACCTAATAGCTCAGCCAAAGGAGTTTTTTTTTATATATTTTTTTAATTTCATAAGTCATATTACATTCAAAAAGGGTGCAATAAAAAATATTTGTTTTAAATTATAATTTTATAAAATATATCTATAAAAAGGTATCCTTTTTCTTTCTTTTGTCTTTTAACTTTTTATTGTCCCTCTTTTTTTTTTTTTAATTGTTTCTCTTCTTCTCCCCCTCTTTCTCGTTGGTCAGCGGCAGCCGGCAATGGTGGGGCCCAGATTTGCCCCAGATTTGGAATCTAATTCTTTGGAGTGAGTTAATAGCAGCAAGAAATAACTCAACTCAATAATAGTGTTCAATTATAATATAATTTTTTTAAAAATAATTTTTACCTAATTTATATCTAGCTTCATGTTATTAATCATAATTTTATATTTTTCACACAACTTCGTTACTGACACAAGTAAAGTTCCCATTAATCTTTCTTCCAATTGTTAAAAATGTTTTTTAGTATGTGATATTAAACAAATTACATTTGATATGTCTTGAGATTTAAGTTGTAAAGTTTTTGAGAGGTCATTTGTTATCTCTAACAACTCTCTCATAAGATGTAAGATAAATACAAATTTAAATGACATAATAATATGTTATAAAAATTATAAAATAAAAGAAAAAATTATAAAATTAGTATAAAACTAATGTAAAAAATAAAAAATATGTTATAAAATTATTATAAAGATAAAATTTTAAAATTTTAGAAAATATTGGGAGCTATGGGAAGACTTGGCGTACACCTTGGAACAAGCCTTGTTATTGTGGGTACAAGACTGCATCTACCAGGCGCAGAAAGTAGTGCTTGATCCATTTGGCATTTAGTTTTTTAATGCAATTTCGACAATTTAATGTTGAAGACATATAAGTTCCACAATTACTTTAATAATTGACTTTTTGACTTTTTAATTTTATAGATATTTTAATAATTTTATAAAATTCAGTAGTGATGTTTAAAATTTTGAAATCAAGTGTCTATTTTTGATATTAATAGATTTACGGTGAATGATGATCAAAAGTTACTTAATGAGATAGGATTTTCCTTTGAAAAAAAATATCTAGGGAACATTTTGCCTCCATTTAAAATCATTACTAAAAGAAATTTTGAAAGGGACAAAATGAGGATCACAATTTGCATCACTCAAGTGGAACACTTTACCTTAACGTGAGGAAATTTATAAAGTGATGTAGCAATCTTTGAAAGGACTTTCAACCAATTTATAAAGACCTTGAATCTGGATCGGATAAGAAAGCTTTCAAGATATATAGAGCGGGGCTGTATCTAGACCAATCTTCAGATGAACAGTGATGAAAAGCACTCCCCCTTTCGCTTTAGCTCCGGTCATCTAGAGCAGACCGAAACTACTTGCATGGATGGCTCTTTTTTTCTTTTTTAATTCCACATTTCTTCGATGAGGAAAACTATGACTTAATTCATAAATTTCACAACGTGAAATTCCAAATTAATTAGTTCCATTTGCAGAAAAGAATGCCTTGCTGCTGGTTGTCTCTTTGTTTGATGACACAATCGTTGGAATTAATTTTCATTTGTCACAGTATCTACCCAAAGTTCCAACCTGAAAATCTCGAGCATAGCAAACGCCTCCATGAGCAAGTTAGTAAGAGAGCAGCAAGAAAGGAATGCCAACCCATCGCAGCTTGCATTGGCCTGTGTCCATCACCAAGGGAATGATGTTTGTCCCATTCCTAGAACCACAGAAATTGAAAACTTTAATCGGAATATTGCAGCTTTCGCCTTGCAATTTACACGTGAAGAGATAGAGCTAGAACCCATCGCTTCAACACATGCCGTGAAGGGAGGCAGATATATTAGAAGTATTGCTACCTACCGCAAATCTGAAACTCCTCCCTTGTCTTCACGGAAACCTGCGTGACGATTGAGGGCCTTCCATTCACCACATTGATAGATCGCAAACTTGATTATAGGTATCATGTGATAGATCGTGTTATATTCAGAAAATAAAGTGTTATATTTGTCAGTATCCTAGGTCTTGTAGTGATAGATTGCAAACTTGATTATAGGTATCTACGTTTGTCAAGTTGACATCGTCCGCTCCAAGGTAAGGAGGCAAAAGCTTATGAGACACGTGTAACGGGAGTTGCATACATGATTTTATTTTTACACAAGATAATTATGATCATAAGATCTATTTAGTTTCTGTATTCTTTAATTTTGTTTTATTAATCTTTGTATTTAAAATTAAAATAATTTAATTTTTTAATTTTAAAAATTATTTTAATTTAATTTTTTTCTTCTAACCGCATCTAATTTTACTTTAAAAGATGACATTAGCGTTGACATGTCACATATTGATAATGTGACATTGAGATGATGACGTGACACTATACGATGATGGGGTGAATTAAAAAAGTTTTCAAAAATTTTTTTTGCTATTTCATAGGAATTAAATTAAATAAAAATATAAAATATAAGAATTAAATTAAATAAAATTGAGATGTTGAGGGACTAAATTAACAAATTTAAATTTTTAAGTAGATTATTCAAGCATTTAAATGGTGATGTCAATGCTGATGTTATCATTAAACGGTAAAATTAGACGATGATAGGAGAAAGGACTAAATTGATATAAATTTTTAAATTAAAAAATTAAATTATTTCTATTTTGAATATAAAGATTAAATTGAATAAAATTTAAAAATTATAGAAATTGGATAAATCTTTAGATCAAATAATTATATCAAAATGAATATTATATTTTAATTATTTATTCATTTTTAATTATTTTTTAAATACATTATTGATTTTTTTTAAAATGCAAAATTATATCCACCCATCACCACTAGATCCATTGAAAGTCTTTAGCCCTGTTAGCCCATGACTATGATGGCATAGAAACTGGCGTGAGAAAGGAACTGTACAATTACAAAAAATCTCTACACAAAAGGCCACACACCACAAGGGCCACTTGAAAAGAAAGACTATAAACAGGAGTATTGATCATTATTGATCTGCCTGTTGTCATTGCCTTTTCCATTGTCACAAAAACAAGAACCAAACAAATCCATATTCTTAATCAGGGAGCAAAGTATAGTGTTGTGGACTCCTCACCCTTTCCGCTTACTATTTTAACAGATAACACTGAACTGTGACTTCCTCAACACAACACTGACCTCTGTCTGCAGCAACTTCAGCTAGCCATTCACTCTCACCAATAAAACATGGCAACTACAAGAGTTCGGAGGATCAAGTTGGGATCTCAAGGCCTGGAAGTGTCAGCTCAAGGCCTGGGCTGCATGGGGATGTCAGCTTTCTATGGCCCTCCGAAGCCTGAAACTGACATGATCGCTCTCATCCACCATGCAATCAACTCTGGGGTTACCCTTCTTGATACCTCTGATGTTTATGGTCCCCACACCAATGAAATCCTCCTTGGCAAGGCCTTGAAAGATGGTTTCAGGGACAAAGTTGAATTGGCTACTAAGTTCGGTTTAGACTTTACTGAAGGGAAGAACGAAACCCGTGGTGACCCTGCTTACGTGAGGGCGGCCTGTGAAGGTAGCTTGAAGCGTCTTGATGTGGATTGTATTGATCTTTACTATCAGCATCGGATTGATACCAGAGTTCCCATTGAAGTCACGGTTTGTTTTTGTCTGGGCTTTCGGTCCCCTGCTTTTTACTTTGTCATGATCTAGTTAAGACATGAGAATTCTTCATCGTTTTATTGATTGTTGCTTTTCTTTGTGTACTCAGATGGGTGAACTTAAGAAGCTAGTTGAAGAAGGTAAGGTAAAGTACATAGGTCTATCCGAGGCTTCTGCTTCGACAATTAGGAGGGCACATGCTGTTCACCCAATAACTGCTGTACAGTTGGAGTGGTCTTTGTGGTCTAGAGATGTTGAGGCCCACATCATTCCTACTTGCAGGTTACTTATCCACAAGACTGACAAATTTTTTAAAAATTAGTGATTTTGAAATCTTATTCTAATTTGATTTCTTTTAATTTCTTAGAGAACTTGGAATTGGGATTGTTGCTTACAGTCCTCTGGGGAGAGGATTCTTTTCATCAGGGCCTAAAATTGTGGAAAACTTGTCCAATGATGACTTCAGAAAGGTTTGTAGCTATTTTTCACAATTGGATAGACGTTCATAACAAATACTAATTGTTTGTTACTTTTAGGTATATCAAAATTTTATGGTATGATGGATATTTTTGATGATGATATGTGAATCAGAGAAAATCCACATCAATACTTGCATAAGAAAGTTTAAAAGTCTACAGACGTAACAAGAATTCCTTTATATCTGACAGCCAAATTTTCTTAATTGTTTAAGTTGTACAGCAACATTTCCCTCTTTGTTAGACTACTTCGTAAAGACCTCCCGATTTTAGTCTATAAGTGCCTCAAGGCCAGCAATCTTGTTCTTTCTAATTTAGTGGACTTTCATGTGAATTGGGTTTATTTACATGTTGGTGAATCCAAATTTTAGTATGTTCATAACCTGTTCCCCTTCTCTTTCAATAAATCTTATTTTCAAAATGCAAAAACATGTTGGGTAGTAAATCTTCATTAGCTTCTTCTTAATAACAGAGGGCTAACAGCTAACTTGACCTTTATGTACTAGCTAGTTTGCCTCTAATATGCCCCTTTCCCTTGAGTTATGCAAGTGTGTCTTGTGATCCATTGATTAAATATTTTGAATCGACAAACTTTTATTAGTTGTAGAAAACGATGGTCTGTGGCTGATTGTCTTTATCTTTTATGACACAATCATTTGAAATGAATATTGAATTGCGACAGTCACAACCAAGGTTCCAACCTGAAAATCTGGAGCATAACAAACGCCTGTATGAGCGAGTTAATGAGATAGCAGCGAAGAAGGGGTGCACCCCATCACAGCTTGCGTTGGCTTGGGTCCATCACCAAGGGAATGATGCCTGTCCCATTCCCGGTACCACCAAAATCGAAAACTTCAATCAGAACATTGGAGCTTTGTCCGTAAAATTAACAGCTGAAGAGATGGCTGAGCTAGAATCCATTGCTTCAGCAGATTCCGTGAAGGGAGATAGATATGGTGAAGGTATCTCTACTTACGATGACTCTGAGACTCCTCCCTTGTCTTCATGGAAACCTGAATGAGGCTTACGCTACCATGTTGATTGACGAGTCTCTCGACTTTGTATTTTGAGAATAAATGTTCCGTCAGAATTATAATCATAGATTGCAAACTTGGTATGTAGTAGCTATCTAAGTTTGTCGTGGTTGAGATTGTCTGTTCTAAGGTAATTAAGCAATGTTTCAATACATTATATATATATATATATAATATTATTGTGCTTGCTTTTTAGCCATTCTCCTATAAGTTTGTCAATCGTTTTAATGCAATATGTTATTGTTTGGTTATTGCATTTATTGTACATTTTATTTTTTGAAAGCAAAAAGCAAAAATATATTGAAAATAATAAAAAATTAAGATGATAGATGTTTTTTATATTATATTTTAATTGTTGGTTTATTTTTAATCTTTATATTGGTCTTGCCTTATATCCTTTTTGGTAAAAGTATATATCATTAAATTTTGCTTTGTCATAAAAACAGTTACCAAACAATCCTTACCTTTTTATGGAGGCAGCAAAGTTCAACATATTGGAGATTCATTACCCTATTTTCCCAAATTCTCCCCTTTTTATATTCCGCATAATTTCTAAAAGAACACAAATCAATATTAATTAAAAAAAGAAAAACATTGTTGCAGAATCCACATGGAATTGGCGGTTTCAACGTTTTCCTGATCTTAATGTCACCACCTACTATAAAGTACTACTTTAACAGTTGACACTGAACCGCAACTTCATCAACAACACACCTCCTGTGACTGTGGAACCGCTTCAGCTAGCTTAGCTATTCATTCTCACCAGTGAAACATGGTGACTGCAAAAGTTGGGAGGATCAAGTTGGGTTCTCAAGGCCTGGAAGTGTCTGCTCAGGGCCTTGGCTGCATAAGCATGTCAGCTTTCTATGGTCCTCCGAAGCCTGAATCTGACACGATTGCTCTCATCCACCATGCTATCAAAACTGGGGTAACCTTTCTTGATACCTCTGATACTTACGGTCCCCATACCAATGAAATCCTCCTTGGCAAGGCACTGAAACATGGTTTCAGAGACGGAGTTGAATTGGCTACCAAGTTTGGTATAAACTATTCTGAAGGCGCAAGGCAAATCCGTGGTGACCCTGCGTACGTGAGGGCGGCCTGTGAAGGTAGCTTGAAGCGTCTTGGTGTGGATTGTGTTGATCTTTATTATCAGCATCGGATCGACACCAGGGTTCCCATTGAAGTCACGGTTTGTTTTTGTTTTGAATTTTGTCCCCTGCTTTTTTTCTTTGTTATGACCTAGTTAAGGAATGAGGCATCTTGGTCTTTTGTATGAATACTTCCTTGTGTATTTTTAATTTTTTACCCAGATGGGAGAACTTAAGAAACTAGTTGAAGAAGGTAAAGTAAAGTACATAGGGTTATCGGAGGCTTCTGCTTCGACTATAAGGTAAAGTAAAGAACATAGGAGCTTTGTCCCTGAAATTAACACCTGAAGAGATGTTTGAGCTAGAATCCATTGCTTCAGCAGATGCCGTGAAGGGAGACAGATATGGTGAAACTGCCGCTACCTACCTTGAATCTGAAACTCCTCCCTTGTCTTCATGGAAACCTGAATGAGGGCATGCTATCATATTGATGCATTCTTCATGATGAGTAATGGACTTAATGTAACACCTTGGGGATGTGTTTTAAAATCACAATGAGTCTCTACTTGGTGCTGAGAGAATAAATGCTGTGTCAGAAGTATCAATTGGTCTTCTGGTGATAGATTGCAAACTTGGTAGTCTAAGTTTGTCATCGTTGAGATTGTCTGTTCCAAGGTAATTAAACAAAAATTTGTGAGACGACCTAATGTTGATGTGCTTTGATTCTAAAGCCCTTTTCTCTAGCTTTTATGTTTTGGCAATGTGTTGGCCTTGACACCATTCACAACCTTAACCTGTGCAAAGGGAAGTTCTAACAAAAGCAGATACATTGATTCACTGGGAATGGCAGTGGTTATGGAAGGACTATGGAGCATGGACGGTGGGAAAGCCATAAATAGGTATTATTGGTATCAATCTAGAAGAATTGTAGGTGAAACCTTTTCTAGGCCAAGCTCAAGCCTAAAAAATTTACATTTTTATCACTAAACTAATTTAAAAACACTTTTATATTAATATCTTAATATTCTATTGGTATTATGTGTATTAAACTTAAATTTATATAAATATATAATATATATATTTTTTTTGTTCAATCAAAATGAGGATTTTATTAATCATACAATAAGGATATATGCCGGGATAGATCTAGGAAGTAAAGAGAGAGCAGTTGCAGAATTGGTCTGCTCATAAAAACATCAGACACTATAACACCATATACGACTAGCGTAGTAGCCGTACAAGATTTGAATACATAAAACAGTGACGGTAAACCCAAAATCAGCAGAAAACATACAACCAATAATACTGCCCCTATATATAACACCATATCTATCAATTAGGAATAAAAGGCCTCCCTTTGCTGTTATGCCTATTTCCTCTGATATAGAGCTGGTAGCTCCAGTCTTAGCAGCAGCATTCCAAGCTAATTGAGGGTAAACAGAACAAGCAGCAGGCACATAACAGAAGCTATCAACAGTAAACAGGCAGCATATAGCAGGCGTAGCAAAAATAAAACCTCCACATTTAACAGAGTCCAAGTGTGCAGCAGCCATAATCCTATCCAGACAGTGTCATGCAGAAAACCAGAACCTAGTCAAGAAGTAGGCTACCACCATGCAGAGAACATAGCGTTTTTATCCACACTATATTTTGCTAGATAATCAGCAAATGAATTCCCTTCTCTCATGGTATACTGGAAAGTGACATCCCCGGAGGACCCAGGAGAGGGCTACCTTGGAGTCCTATTAGATGTGAAGTTTCTTTGTAGTTGCAAAAGGGACAAGGGAAACATAAAAAATGCAAAGCATGCTTAATTACCACATTTCGACTAAGTTAGAATCTTTTCCAAAGAATATCGCACTATAAATTTTTTAAATTACATTTGCTTTGTGGAATAGAATAAAATAGATATTTTGTGAACATAGAATACAATAAGAATATAATGAAAATGTTATTATATAGTTTAGTTGACATAAAAATATAAGGTGAGAATTGCTATTATAACTTATTACAATGTTTGGTTGGTAAAAATAATTTTATAATAATAAAAGAATAAGTGATAAAAAGATAGTAATATTTTTTATTATAATATATGACTATCTATTTTATTTTTAAATATTAATTATTTATTTTAAATAGTAATAATTTAAAATATTAATATTTTATTTATAATTTATTCATTAACATTTAAAATATTAATATTTTATTTATAATTTAAATATTATTATGATTAAAATATTAATATTTTCAATTATTTTTAAATTTAAAACACTAATTTTTTAAATATATAATTCAATTCTTAAACTCTTTATTATAACAAGATTTATTTTCATCAAAAACAAAAATACTCTTTGAGCCAACAAAATTAAGTAACATTTTCTTTTTTAATCATTTAATTTTTATTTTCATTAAAACTTTAAAATTTTAATAATTTAATAATTATGCATAATTTTATCAATTATGATTTGGAGAGTTGGTTGCGGCTTAATTGTATGTTACAGATTAAATTTATAGATGATTGTGTATAGACGTCCTAATTTGTGGTTACGAATAGTTTATGTCAAAAACCTATCTATTCTGATATTCTCAATATTGAAAGTACCGATAGTTTAACAGCTGAATTGTAGGGCATCCGGGAGAATCTACTATTAGTAAGGAGTTTACAAATTAGTCCATTAGTCTTGGAAATTGATGTGTTAGTTGTTGTTCAATTTTTTACTAGAGGGGTTGGATCTTCTCATCCTTATGACCTTTTGATTCAAAATTGTATTTCGTTGATTCAAAAGGAATGGGTTATAGAAATTAAACATATATGTCGTGAGGGGAATCAATGTGCAAATTTCTTGACCAATTTGGCTCAAAGTTGTCCTCTAGGCATCACAAGATTGATAAATCCTCTTAAAGAATTGTGTTCCTTGCTTAGAATGATATATATGATCCTTATACTTTGGGACACAAATTGGATCATCCAGCTCTTATGTATTTTAAAAATATTATAATGATTAAAATATTAATAATTTTTATTTTTAAACTTAAAATATTAATTTTGTAGGTATAAATTTATAATTTTTGAAAGCAAAGACATTTTAATCTAAAATTCTTTTTAAACTTTATTCTCATAGGTGTGGAATAGCTAATGTCATAAGGAGATGTAATAGCTATTTTAGGATTTTGTTAGGTTTTGAAGAATAACTATTTTAAATAAAAAACAAATCAAATAAAAATTGAACTTTTGAAAAATAGAAAGAGAATGACTAAGCCATTCTCCCAACCAAACGTGCCATTAGTGTCTTTAAGTACTCCTTAAAACATCTTGATGCTCTTGATTTTCTTTTAGAGAATTTATCAACATTAAATTTCAAATCTCCCTTCGGTACTGGGTACCATTGCACATCCAACTGTTGGTGGAGAAGAGTGCGGTGAACCCCTACTTTCTAGGACTCAATCCATCACCCAATTTCATCAACCAAATCCATGCCATCACATGCAAGCAACCAGAAAGCCTCACCATTCCAACCTTTCTTGTTAAAGACCGATTCATTTCTTGCCAACTGTAGAAATCATTGGTTGCACCATAGGCAACCGTCCAACGTTTCAAGGTCGTGCGCAGTGAAAACATTACGACCAACTCTGGATGTGTGAGGCTAAGGAGCAAGGGGCCATCCATGAATAATTGCCACCAATTAAGTACATAACACCACACCGTCCAACTAAATTGACAATTTAACAAAATGTGCGAGCAAGATTACTCTTCGGTGCCATACCAAACACATTTTGATTACCCCTTATTAAAGTGGATTCTTCGTTTGATAAGAAAAGATTTCGTTGGAACAGAGTCCAAGATGGCAACTAAAGAAAACATTGGACCTTGGGAGAGATGGAGATTTTCCATACGGATGAAAACCACACATGTTGTTCCCTGGAACTGGAGGCAACTAGTGAGTTATATGATTTGATAGAGAAAGTTCCCCTAGGATCATATTTCCAAACAAGTCTGTCGTCTTTATCCAACAGGAGGATCACCGTGCAAGTAAGTCAAGGTGTCACGGGGCGATTCTTTAGACCACCCTCTGTGCGACCTTGGGTTCAACCCTTATCTCGGTACTAGAACCCAAGTCAGCCTTAGTGCTTCAGCACTTACCCAGTAAGCACCCAACACCCACACAATGGCTTTAAGCCGGTAAGCAAGCTTGCATAAAAGAGAAAGGAAGACAAGAGAAGAGAATGCTAGCAAAGAGAAGCTAAGCTTGTTTTGAATGAATTGAATTGAAGTGTATTCAATGGGATGATTTACACAAGGAGCATGGGGTTATTTATAGCCAAGGTTCCCCACACATTTCCCTCCAAAAGTTTTCCCTCCAAAACATTTGGGAGGGAAAGCTAAAGTTTCTAGAAGCTCATTTGGAAGGAAAGCTGAAATTTTCAGCAGCTCAATACATGGGTCTGGTGGGCCGACACCCTCTTGGGCTTCCTAGCTGGTCTAGGCCGCACACAGGCTGTGTGCCTGGGAGCTGGAGGGTTGGTGCGCAGAGGCCCCGCATAGGCAGTCTGTCTGGGAGCTGTGCAGGCCTGCGTGCTTGCCGCCGTCTGCCGAGTCATTCTGCGTGCCACGCATCTGCGTGCCGCGTACCTGCGTGACGCGTACCTGCATGCCGCGTACCTGCATGCCGCGCATTTGCATGCCGTGCGGGTTGTCTCGCCTAGGGGCCTGTTCTGTGCTGTGCGCGCAGTCTACCTGACTCTGTCGGGCTGTCTCGCCTAGGGGCCTATTCTGTGCGCTCCTGCTGGCACCCTGTCGAGCTGGCTCGCCTAGGGGTCTGTGCTGTGCGCCCCTGTTGGCACCCTGCACTTGTCTTACGCTATCCAGTGGGGGTCCTTTCCCAGCAATGCTCTCTCACATACCGACACTTCAAGACACCTTTAATGAGTTGAGCTGTGGTACGTGAAGGGAAGAGGGTCCGACGAAATGGAATACTCAATGAGCCTCGATTCCAAAGGTTACAGACTTTAGCTTCCTTGTTGACGCATATGGAGAAAAGTCTCAAAAGAGTATTGCTCAGTAATGGACCCATTAATAACCATTGGTCAAACCCAAAAAGGAACATTTGAGCCATTGCCCACAATCCATTGGCATGCTTCGAATCTCACACGATTTTGAACACCTTCAACGGGTGAACGGCTGATGATGCATTTCCACGTCGTTGACATTCTCCCGCTCTGTGAAGTCGATGGGAGCCAAGGGGATTTGCCAATCCTATATTTCTCAAGAAGTAAATGTCTCCAGAATGCTTTGTCCTCCACCCCATAACGCCACCATCATTTTCCAAGCAGTGCAATTTTTAATTGGCAAATGTTAACAACTCTGAGTCCGTCATATGGTTTGGGTTTGCATATGGCATCTGCTGGTTTAGTCAAGAATCTCCCTCTACCAGCTGAACAGGACGATGTTTGTGATACTTGTCTCCATGGAAAGCAAACTAGATCATTATTTCCCAAAAGCAACTTGACTCGAGCTACAGAAAGGCTTCAGTTGATGCACTCCGATGTTGGTGGACTTTATGGTGCTGTTATGGTGGATTTCAAAAATCAAATGAAGTCTCAGTTTAGGATGAGTGATCTGGGTTTAATGTCTAATGTTTTGGGTTTGGAAATTCAGCAAAAGATGCTAAGGACTTACTGAAAAAATTTCAAATGCAAGCTTGCAAGCCAGTTGCAACTCCTATAACATTCGGATGCGGGCTTCTCAAGGAGGATGGAGGTGCTAAAAGAGATGTCACTACTTACAAAAGTATAATTGGAGGTCTACTGTATTTGTCATCAACACGACCAGATTTGATGTTTGCTACCATTTTACTCTCACGACTCATGCAATCACCTTTTGCTTTTCTTCTAGCTATTGCTAAGCGATTTGGCCGATTGCTATGAAGACTCAAGGAACAAAGTGGGTGTCTGCAACATAGACTCCAAAGAGATGTGTTGACATTGAGGTCTGAAGTTGCAGAACATGGCGCTAGAAGGAGGCACGAACCTCCCCATGATGCCACTAACTTACTGGTTTATAGTTGGTTTCAGTTTTTTTTCCTTTTATTTCTCTTAGTGGCTGCATGTTGTGTGCCCACTGGCCATGATGTAAAGGAAATACCTAGAACACGTTTAGTGCTTAAAAAGTTCCCTACTTTATTACTTTCTATTTGCTTTGTTAACTACTTGTATTTAAATTACCAAAACTGTTAATGCTATTGTTATCTTCGTCAATCTTTTTGATAGTTTCTCTTTTCTGGTTTTTGAGCTTTCTCTCTTCAACAGATTTTTAGCACTTAACCTTCTCTTAAGAATACTTACATTTTACTTTTCAAAAGAAAAGAAAACTTAAAATTCTAACAGATACCAAGGAAATGAAAGACGCCACCTTGCCCCTTGGGATGTTTGCCATATCATTGCCCAATCCATCGTCAATCCCCACTGAATAGAGGCATGATTTATTAAAATTGATTTTGAGACCGGTAACAAGCTCAGAGCAACACAAGGGATGCCTCATACTAACTACTTCTTGAAGACTCGGTTCCAGAAAGATGATTGTCTCATCTGTAAACTGGAGGTGAGAAATAGCCAACCCCGAAGTCAGTGAGTGTGATGCCACGAAGGAGCCATGATTGTTCATCTCAGATGAATAATATATAGAGCTTCCACAGACATAATGAAGAGGAAGGGGGATGGTGGGTCTCTTTGAGGAAGGCACTGCTTCACCGGGAGTTCAGCTATAGTCGATCCATTAACAAGGACAGAGACACAAACTGTGAATATGCATTCAAAGATCCATCTACATCATTTCCCACTTGTTAGTAGTATAGCTTTTAAGTTTCTGTTGAAAGAAAGAAGAAATGGAAACTAAGGTTGGGAGAATAATGCAGGAACCCAAGGCCTGGAAATTTCAGTGCATGGCCTAGGCTGCAGCAGCATGTCAGCCTTCTACGGACCACCCAAGCCTGCATCCGACATGATCAACCTCATCCACCATGCCATCAACTCTGGAGTCACTTTTCTCGACACTTCCGATGTTTGTGGTCCCCACACTGACGACATCCTTCTGGGAAAGGCCTTGAAAGATATCAGAGACACAGTTGAATTGGCTACTAAATTTGGTGCTTGCATTGTGGATGGCAAAAGTGAGGGTAGCTTGAAACGCCTTAGTGTGGAGTGTATTGATCTTTATTATCAGCATCGGGTTGACACCAAGGTTCCCATCGAAGTCACGGTCTGCTGCTTTCTGCTCTGCTCTTGTCTTTGTTAAGGTTTATTTGTTAAATAGTTATACACACGTACATACATGCATACATGGATGTTTAACTTTCATGTACGGGTGTTCTCCCAGGTGGGGGAACTAAAGAAATTAGTTGAAGAGGGTAAAATAAAGTATATAGGTCTATCTGAGCCATCTGCTTCAACTATCAGAAGGGCACATTCTATTCATCCAATAACTGCTGCGCAGTTGGAGTGGTCCTTGTGGGCTAGAGATGTTGAGGAAGAAATAATTCCTACTTGCAGGTTAGCCATGGATAAGAGTACGACACTGACAATATTTAGCAATTTCAAATTCTAGTGTCTCATTTCTTTTCATTTCTTGGGGAACTTGGTATTGGTATTTCATCATGGCCTAAACTGATAGAAACCTTTTTCTGATGATGACGTCAGGAAGGTTCGTTTCCACAACACTCTTTATTGATGTCCTGAAAAATTTTGTGTTTGTTAAATTCTTAGGCATATCAAATTTTAGGACACTCATCGTATGTCAAAGCATGAATTTCTTCTACTGTAAAAGACCGTCAGGGGCTTACTTGTCCAAATACGTGTCTTTAATGGTGTTATGAATTAGAGTATCCACTTCTAACCAGCAGAAGAATTTAGAATACTTTTGGGACCAACTGTAAGATTTGAGATGATAACCAAAGTTTCCTGTGACTTAACAGGTTCTCCAATTTTTTGTTTTTGTTAGGCTTTTCTATAGGACTGCAGAGTCAACAGCTCCTAACTTCAGTCCCTAAATGCCTTCATTTTAGAACCCTTGTTCTTCTTGGTTGCATTGTCAGTGTACTGCCCCTTGCATTCTCATTGTGCTTTCATCTTGTCATGAAAAATTCTCTCCAAAGTGTGATTTGGTATGGGCTAACCATCTAGAGAAAACATCTGTTGGAATGTTAATTGTTCATGGTTATCTGTCAGTATTGGCAGCAATAACTTGCATATATATATATATATCTTAATCCTCCTCCTCATTGCATGCATTTTGTTACTCTAATCCTGTGTCATCCTGTATTCAAATCTCCCTACCTAATCAAGGAATTAAAGATCCCGTAAAGGATTTTAGTTTCAATATATAAAAAATTGTTGGCAGTAATCTTCATTTTGTCGGATTCGTGATAAACAATAATGGTTTGTAAAATGCAATAGAGACACCTCGTTTCCACTAAACAAGACAATGCTTTCGAGGGTGTGTTATTTTTTTGTAACGCCTTGCTTGCTTGCCTTACAATTTATTCTGATGGACCACCCCATTAACAAAATTTTTACGCTTTTGTTTCTTTAAAAATGCTCGGTTTATTCTTGGAAATTTCTGACTACATCTGGATTCACTTGGTTGCCTCTTGCTTAAAGTCAATTGAAGGGCCATTGAGTTCCTTTTTTGGATAAATGGTTTTTTGTATTCATCCGAAGAAGCAAGCAAGCCGGCTACATAGAGAACAAGATGCAAAATGCAGCAAAACTGTTTGTATCAACATTGAAAAAACTAATAAGAACAGAAGATAACTATACAACCATACAAACATATTTTCCTCTAACCCCCAGTTGGTAACGAGCAACTTATTAATGCTATCCCCTGGTATCTGCTGCATACCAAGAAGCCTGCACCTATCAATCAACCCCCTTAATGCAATTAAGAATTACAGAAGTGGAACTAGCCCTCGCTCCATAAAGTCTACTATTGTTTTCCATCCAAATGAAGTAAAGATAGGCGCCCCAAGCGAGCCTTGGGACTACTGCAATTACAGCTTTCCAAGGGCCATTGAAATTTCAGATTTATCTGGTTGGTCTTTTCACTACGGACTGTCCTTGTAAAAGTTATCTCACGCTTGCATCACAATGGTTTTCTTGTTTCTTTCTTTTCTTTTCTTTTTTCCCTTGAACACTTGAGTTTTCCTAGCGTGCAAGAGTTGAAAAATCCATGGGTTTCAACTACTCAATCGATTCTTACTTTTACAAAGTTCCACTAACCTGAAAAGGAAGTAGTGTAAAGAATCACTGAAAAGAGAAAATTTTTCACCTTCAACATGTTGTCTTTAATCATTATCACCTTCTTTTTAGTTAGTGCTTCAAACTTTTATTTATTTTTCTACTCTTGATTCACAGCATCAAGGTCTAGGCCCTGCTGGATTATCTATTTGCTTAAGCACATGGCTGGCATGCATTAAGCCTTCTATCCTGCAGAGAAGCATGCTCTTGTTTACTCCATGGTTGATCCTGGCCATTTCCTTGAAAAGGGCTGCTTTGAATTACAACAGCCGTACTGCAGTTCCCACTACCTTAGTATTCTGCTCAGCTTTTCCACAGTACCATATATTTATTAGTTTCTTAAGAGATTAAGAAACAACATTTGCTGATGTAGCAAATCCATTTTCCTATCTTCAACAAACTTTTATTCTTCAAGTTTCTTTCTTCTTTTCACCTTGATTAGGCTTTGCTTTCGCAAGTGCCAAGTAGTGGTTTTCTGATTTGCTCTGTTTGGTTTTTAGCTAAATTGGTTTTCTGCTATCTGCTTATAAATTGCTAATGTTTTTTAATGATAAAGTCACTGATTTCAATTCCCACGTTTCTTCCACGGTTCCAACGTGAAAATCTTGGGCATAACAAACACCTCTTTGAGCGGGTTAATGAGATGGCAAGGAGAAAAGGGTGCAGCCCATCACAGCTTGCATTAGCCTGGATCCATCATCAAGGGGATGATGTCTGCCCAAATACCTGGAACCACCAAAACTGAAAACCTAAACGAGGATATCAGGGCTTTGTCCATGAAACTAACACCTGAAGAGATGGCTGAAATAGAATCCATTGATTCATCAGATACTGTAAAAGGAGACAGATATGGGGACACTGCCCCAACCTACAAGAACTCTGATTCCCCACCCTTATCTTCATGGAAACCTGCGTGAGAGAATGCGTTTTGTGATATATGTACAATCTTCTAGATGAGTTATTGACTTAGCATGCTACTGCCTTTGAGATCTTTGAAACAGTGCTGAGTTCCTAATGTTCTGCGAATAAGGTCTCTGTCAAAAATACCAAATGTGGGTGTCAATCCACAAACTGAGAAGTTCGTATGTGAAGTTTATCTTGCTGAGATATAGGCAAGTTGAATCTCAAAGAGCAAGTTTTTCAATGTTTGAGGCATCTGAACTTGAATAATTTCTCTGCATCTATTCAACTTGTCTCAAAGCCCTTGTTAAATTTGGCTGCTATCAGGTTTGTTAAGCATTAGACTATTTTCTACTAGATATTTATCTTCATTCTACTTCGATGGTAACGCTTGTTGGCTGTGATAAGTTTTCAGCTATCGTAAGTCGTGTTCTGGTCTATCCAATCCTATCTCCAAGGTTAATTCTTAAATTAGAAGCCAAAGGAAGTCAAGTTTTATGAGATTTCAAATACTAATGAAACATGGCAACATATTAATTCAAAGATCTGTAACATTCGCTACACATGTTTTCACATATACCTCAGAAGTCAGGACTACAAAGAGGATGAACAGATGATCAACCATCCATTAACCCAACACAAAAATTTCATCAAGGAAAATAAATAAACAAAATGGAGATCCTCACCCCTTCAATTCCAGTCAAATAAGTAATGCACTAGTTTTTGTCTAATCTTGCATTCCTGTGCTCTTTGTTCTTTTAAAAGAATTGGTCCAACGGGTGGTCTCCCACTATACCAGATAATTTTAACTTCCAGCGGTTCCCCACAGCAAAATCAACACTGGGGTCCTTTCCTTCCTTGGTATCTGTCCTAACTTTCTCAACTCTCTTAAGAACTCTTTTAACTGCAATGTCAAACGCATCCTCGAGTCTCTCCAATCTGGACCTGGGATCTGCATATATCGTCTTCGGGATCAGCTTTACAACCTGTTTTCTCATAGCTAATACTCGGTCTTTCGAAAACCGTGAAAGTGCCTCCTTGATGCTGACTGTGCAATCTTTTATTTCATTGGCAGGAATGTACACAGAATATTTAGTATAATTCTTTGGAAAGTACCATTTGTACTGTGCATAAGCAGAATAGGGATGGAAGAAAACAGGAATGCACCCTGCCAGGATCGAATCAAAAGTTGAACGCCGACTGTATGAATCCCCTGGAGGCTGTAAGCAGAAAGTAGAGTCCCGAAACACCTTAATTACTTCAACTGGAGAATCGCACTTGTTTCCACCAGGCTGACAATTAAGGAACTTGCATGTCTCTTCTGAGGCTAAACATTGCTTGATAATCTCGCCCCGGATTGAGTCATTCGCACCTGGACGTGGAGCACCAGCAAAAGCGAATAGATATCGCCTTTTTTGACTTCTCATTTTTCTCTGCCAACGAATTATATCACTGTCGCTTGATGGATGGAAGTACGTTGGATATGGTATTGCAAACTCATTGCTCCAGGAGCTTGACTCTATAGATAACATTGTCATGTTCATGGATTCGGGAAAAGACATAAGCCGGCTGCCCCAATTAGATTGAATTTCTGTTTGTCTCCGAAAATCCCAAGCTATCCTACCTGCAACAAAGAAATGGTCTCTACCCCACATCCGTTTCCATTCGGCCTTTTTTCCAAGCCAGTTGACCAAATCATAAGCAGAAGAATCTCTAACAGATGTGTTAAAACCCCAGAGGTAACGACCAACATCTAGGCCAGCGTAGAAGGGTACAAAAATTGCTGAAGCCACCGAAGAATCATCGGTTAAGCACTTGTACTGATTCATTCTGTGATGGAAAATGACTTCTAACAAGAACTGGTTTGTTTCAAACCAATTCCTTTCAGATAAAACCCCTTGTGGTCTTACAACCTTAGGACCAAGCCCCAAATTCATCAGGGATGGACACATATCAAACCATTTGACAAGCATTCGACAATCTTTGAGTACATCAGTATTGAATCTACTTGGAAGATGGTGAATGTATATGTATTTACCCGCACACGGATCCTCTCTTTTCCGATCATCACTAGATTGTTGATCACCAACGTCCTGAATCTTGTTTTCTCTCCTTGCATTAGATAAGGTAACATTATTTTCCAGGGCAGGAAAATCCTGTGTAGCTTCATTAATATAACTGCGGGTGAAATTGGGTGGTGGGGCAATAGTTTCATTAGTTTTGTCCATGGGAACGAGTTGGTTAGTTTTCTGGGTGTTGAGAGCATCAGCAAAGCTGTGGACAAGGAAGGAGACTCCATTCTTGGCACCGGGTAGAGCTGAATAATCCAAGCAGAGCAATACCAAGCAAAAAACGAAGGAAACAAAAATAACAAACCAGAGTTGCTTATAACTCTGCTTGCCGATGATCGGCTTCTCCATTTTCACCCCGCCGTGACAAAATTCTGAAACGAAAAACCACGAGCCACACCAGAAAACAAGATGACTTGGTACAAAGAGAAGACCACAGATGACTTTAAGAGGCCTGGGTCAATGAAAAAATCATACGGAGATTGTTTTTGAAACAAGAAGAAAACTGAAAAAGTAGCAACATAAACTTATTATTGTTAGGTCTAAGGTAAAAAAAAACTAAAGAATATTCAAGGCAAGGCTGCGTCCATTGACGGACACTTCCAAACATGCAAATACCACGTATCCTTTTTGGATTCATTGCATCAAAGCAATAAAAATTACTTAATATGTTTCCTTTTCTGCTGATTCCAGTCTGTCTCATTTATAATGAGTAAGACAGTTATACATATCATTGGTTTATTGTATGTACATAGCAGCTCACAACCTCAGACCAGTGAAAATATCGATATTGATTTAAGAGAGACGGGATATACTCTTCTTTCAAGTGAAGTTACCTGCTTGACCACCACATTTTATGGATCTATATCATCACTTAGGACTTTGCAACTTAATTTTTGGACTGGATATAACTTAGCACGTGGGTAAAAACTTTTACAATTTTGTTAAATACCTTTGCTTTATCTTAAAGAATTCAGGGCAAAAGCAATTGATTTGAGGCAGATGCACGAATATCTAGCATATGGGAGACGGGACAGGAATTTAGGGTTATTTGAAAGAGATACATAGTTAAATTAGTGAACAAATTTCAAGATATAATATTTAAAAAGTTTTTGAATTATTTATAAAAATTTAAATAATTTTTTTTTATATAATTAAGTTTTATATTTTATTTTAAGTCAAATAGATCGATGTTTATCATTAATGATTGACTAATTGATATTAATTAAAACATCATTTGTTATTTTATATTATATGATGTTATTATAATATGTTGAATAATGACGTGACATGTTAATATGTCATGATGATATAATCACGTGATGTTTTTTATTTTTCATATTAACGTTATATTAGTGTCATATCAATTTAATCTAAATATAAAAACAAGAGATGTTTTTGAAATCAATTATTAATTTATTTAATTTAAAATAAAAATATAAAAAATTAATATATTAATATGACATAATGATATAATCATGTAATATTTTTTATTTTTTATATCCATTAGTGCCACATCAATATTAATAGATAAAAACAAGTGATATTTTGAAGTCCACCTTTAATTATAAAGATTTATTTGATACAAAATAAAAATATAAAAATTTGATTCAATATAATAGAAAAATAAAAAAAATATTTAAAATTTTTTAAATAATTTATAAAATTTTTAAAGTATTATGCCTAATTGCAACCAATAAGAGAGAAAGGGTAATATGATGAGTTAAAGCACAATAAAAAGTCTTTTCTTAATAATTATCACCATCTTTATAACTGTAAATCCATATACATCTCAAATTAATAATAATCATAAATTCATAAATATTTTCGTTATAATTATAAAAAAATATTTAATAATTTCTCCATAACTTGATTTTAGAAAATCACTGTATACACCTTTCTTATCAGTCATAGACTTTATAAATAAAAGAAGCACGTGGAGTTACGAATTATTGCATAAATAAACACTAATGAAACAAAGCTTTTTAATAAATGTGAAAATAAAATTATTATCGCATTTTAGTCTGTTGAATATTCCACTTGAAAGAGTGAACCAGGTTTTAGCAGCTGCAGCCAAAAACTGATCTTCACTCTTCTTTTCCTCCTACTTTTCTCACTTACAATGACAGAAGAAGTTGACACTTTTGTTTTTAGTGAATAGAAAGTAGTTTTCATAGAAAGCAATTTTATCGAAATTTGGTGGCCTTAACTGACCCAAAAAAGTACATTTTTCTTGATTCTACTGAAATTACTTCAACACTGAGTCTCTTGAGAATTGGACATGGAAGGTACAGGCTGGTAATATTAATAAAACACTGCTGGACTTTACATAACCTACGATTTTTGCTAATATGTTATCTGTCTCTATAGGTGCCATCCATCAAACAACACCAGTGAGAAAACTGTAGAAGATGCCAACAAACAGGCCAGCCTCATTACACACAATTCTTCAAAGAATCTCCAGCTCCTTGGAAGAAGCAATACGAGAGTGCAAAATCAGCCATAAATATACCAACAAGAGAGATAACCACAGCTGAAGTTGTTGACTCGCCCACACCTTTGGCTCCTCCCATGGTGGTAACTCCCCAAGCACAGCTCACAATAGATATGATCATACCAAAAACCTGTGACTTGATCATTGCACTAATTATATCCCATGATTGCAGAGCCCTTTGAGCTGAATCTAGGATGATATTAATGCTAATCCCATAAACACCATCAGCCAGAAGGGCACTTGATGCCATGCCCATTGTGAAACACATCAGAGTTAAAAATGGTAAAGCTAAAGAGGAAGCAATCACTCTGGGCGTGACCAAATAATCAACAGGGTTCGATCCAAGAACTCTCAGCGTGTCGGTTTGCTCAGAAACCTGCATCGTTCCTAATTCTGCAGCAAACGCACTTCCAATTCGCCCCGCAACCACAACTGATGTAACCACCGGACTTAGCTCCCTTGAGAAGGCTAAGGCCAACACCCCACCAACTGATCGGTTCAAACCCAATCGGGTAAATTCTCTAACAAACTGAATAGTGAAGGCCATACCAACAAATGCAGAGGTCAGAAGGCAAACACCAACTGATTTAGGTCCAACTCTCTCCAGTTGTTGGAGGGTATTCTTCCAGTGAACTTTTCCCTTTAGAGTCCTAATAATAACCTGTCCCGCAAGGACAAGAACAGACAATCCTCTCCACAAGTACCTTGGAGGAGACCATTTGCTAAAGAATGTCTCCGGTTCTGAACAGGGTGCATGGTTTGTATTGTTGTCTTCTTCTAGCACAGGGGCATATTGGTGGCCATCATCTGTGTTGGAAATCACAAACAATCTGGTTTTGTGGATGGGTGCTAGAAATCTAAGAGACTGACCTCTTGCAGTCACACCAAGTCGACTTGAATTCCAACCTCCTAGTTTCATCCACCCATCAGATTTGATAGAGTTCTTTCTACAATATATTTAAAGATATTAAATCTCATAGATAGAGCATCAGCTGTAATTTGAATTTGGAATGATAGTAAATGATGATATTAGAAGAGAGAGAGAGAGAGAGAGACCTGCTAGAAAAGAAAATTATAGGATGAAGTTGAAAAGCTGTTTGCATATTTGGTCCCTCCTACCTGAACTTCTACAATAGGAAACCTCATGTAAGACCTTAAAGTTGGCCATTATACCAATCAAATTTCAATCAGACCAAAGCTCTACACAAATATTTAATTTTGCTTCTGTCAAAAAGCATTTTCACCTGAACATTAGCCAAAACAAAAATGTTGGTCTAGAACCATCATACAGATGAAAATCAGCGATATAAAACCAAAAAAATAAAAAATAAAAAGATTGAAGATACAGAGTCAAACTTACACGAAGCTGGAATGGGTTTTCTTGATATGCTACCGCCAGATAGCAATGAATCCACAAGAACCAATGACAAATAAATTTCTACATTATTCATATATTTAAGATAAAAGCACTTATCTTTGTTAACAAGTTCATTTCCGTTCTTGAATTCAGAAAATCCAATAAGCTAGAATTAAGTGCTTTGAGGGCTTTTTGTTTTGTCTTTTTTAATCTGAATTAAGGAAGAGCACCAGTTTGAGATCGGATTGCAGAAAAAAAAAAAACCCTAAAAAACGACTTTCCAGTTCAAAGAAAGTCTCCAAACTTGGTACAATTGCAGAAATAAGCTAGTTAGTGCAATACCCAAAACCAAAATATCAAGATTTATCTCAAGAACAGTTCAAAATTCCACCAACCTGTCACCCCAAATATCTAAATCTACTGTGCAACTTAATCATAAACCCCAGCATTAAAAACCCAAATACAAATTTGCATATAACAAGCTTAAAGCAACAAGTTTCTCAAGGGCACATCAGATATAACCTTAGAATTCAAGAAAAAAACACTTGTAAGAAGAATATATATATACCTTGGATTGAAGAGGGAAGGAACTTATAGTTGGCAGTGAGGGGAGACGGCTTCTACTATCGTACAGTGTGACTCAAGTGTTTCACTGAATTGTCTATAAATTCTTTCCTTACGGAGAATGAAAATTGAGGTTCAGCAAATGAGAATTATAGCTCTTTTCTTTTTCTTTTTTCTTTTTAATTTTTTACATGCCAGTGCCGTTCACTCTTTTGCAGCTCCAAAGTACCTCGCCTCGTGTTGTTTTGTGCATTCGCGCAGCTAGAACTTGCTTTTTCTTTTTCTTTTTCTTTTTCTTATTAATGGGTGTGATTGTGCATCATAACACGTGAATATAATACTTTTTTTGTTTTTCATTTTTATAAAAATTAAGATAAAAGTTTTGACTTTTATATATTTTATATTAAAATTTATTTTTATGATAAATTCAATATTTTTTAATATAAAAATACAAATATAAAAAATAAATTTATAAAATAAAATAAAAATATTAAGTGTTAAAAAATTGTATTTTAAAATATCTCAAAAAACAAAAAAAAAAACTAAAAACGAAGTAACCAAGTGAATAATTAAAATAATCATAACAATGTTATAAACCCTTACAGAATGCATGGATTTTGTTTATCTGAAAATTGAGAATAACGTGAGTTTTAATCTTTTGAAATTTAGTTTGAATGGATTTATGTTGCCAAACCTAAGGTAAATATATAAATATAATATATTTTATTATTAACTTATATATTTATAATATCAAATAAAGAGATTAATTTGATAATAAAATATTATTTATATTAAACATAAATAACTTTTATTGCCACTCTTGTTTTATGTTTCATTATATCACTTATTATCACTTGTTTCTTCACTTCACTTTCTATGTGTGTTTCACCACATCATTTTCTATGTTTATGTTTCATCACATGGAGAAACATAAAACATATAAAATGACATGACAAAACATATCTACAGAAATATTTTAAAAATAAATTATATGACACACTTGAGCAGTTGATTTATTAGTTAGTGTATTATTTATTGCTTAAAGAATAAGGTTCGAATCTTTTTTCTTCAATTATTAAAAAAATAATAATATAATTCAACGAGTTAATGTAACAGAACATATCGTAAATAGTTAATTTATAAATGATGTTAGAAAGATGACACATAACAAGTGACGTGACAGATAAATTATAAGGACAAAAGATGTCAATACATATGAACAATTAAGACGTACATGGAGCATGTGTGTATGAAACGAGGATGATATCATAGTAGAAGAAAGAAAATCTTGATGCATTAAATCAAAATTATCATATCAAATCACAATATAAATGTACGAAAATGATATCATAGTAAAAGAAAGAAAATCTTGATGCATTAAATCAAAATTATCATATCATATCACATCACAATATAAATGTAAATAAGGTTAATTTTATTTATAATCTAATTCTAATTAACTACCAATATTGTAATATAACTCTAAATAGTATTATATAATAACTTCAACTAGATAATTTTGTAACTATCTTAATAAATTCTTTTGATAAAATCAAATTAAAAAATATATTTTGAGATTAAGATAGACTGCATTTGAGTGATAAAATGATTTTTTTCAGAATGAGATTAAGTATTAAAAATTATAGCTCCATATTGAGGTGGGATTGGAATGCTAAAAAGGTTGGTCAGATTCGGGCCGGGTAATGTCTCATGCTTTTTGTCTTCTGATTATTCACATTAGTATATATTTTATTTCGAAATTAATACTTTTTCAGTTGGTTAAAGACATTAGTTTAATGAGATATGTTACGTATCTCAAGTGAAGTGAAGTGAAGTGATCGTCCTAAATGTAAGCAGAGAAGGAGGATCGTTCTAGATGGGTCGTTGGGGTGTGTTGAGCACTCCACGTGGCGCAAACCCAGCACTTTAAAACACCCTTTCTCTCCAAATCCCAATCATGATTCAGTGAGTAAACTGGAACTGGGGGAGGGAGATAGATACTTTCTCTCTACTTGCAAAAAGATCTCAAAAGTTTCCAAGACGAGCGAGGAAACACCATGGATTCTATTCCTCTACGCTCACTCCACTCTCAAATACTAGTTCGGAAGCAACCCAGATTCCTCCCAGACACCGCTCTTTTCAATTCCAGGATTTCTTTTCCTTTTCCGCCGGGAATCAACCGCCACCGTAAACACTCTCTTCCACTCTTTTTGGCCGTTTCCTCTACTCCCACTAGGTACCTTTTTTTTCTGTCTTTTTTTATTTTTAAACTTCCATTGTCATGAAATCTTTTTTTTTGGTTTAATTTTTCGCTGCAGCAGAACTATCTGAAAAGGAAGGTAAATTAGTTCTATAAAGTGTTCATTCAACTGCTCTTGCTTTGACAAATGTCTGAAAATGATATTATTGGAATGGCCATTGCTGTTGAAGTTTTAGTTTTACTATGATGAATTACGGTGATAAAGTTTAAAATCTCGGTAACCAGGTTTATAAAACTCCCCACGTTTTTTCCCGATGGGAAATGTCTGAAAATGGAATGGTTATTTGAGTTTTAGTATTTATTATGATTTAAAAGCAAACGGCATTGCTTTTTTTTTCTAACTGATTGTATCAAATGCTATTAAGAATGGGAGATGACTAAACTGGGTTTTTGCTTTCGGGAGCAGAGAAGAAGAAAAGAAGAAGATGAAAGCAAAACCAAAGTCTGGACGTGGCAAAGTAGGCCTTGATGTTTGTTTAGATCACCAGGTTGAATTTGGTGAGCATGTAGTAATTTTAGGGTCCACAAAAGAATTGGGAAAGTGGAAGAAGCAGGTGCCTATGAACTGGACTGAGGGTGGATGGGTATGCGACTTGGAACTGAAAGGGGATGAGTTGGTTGAGTATAAATTTGTGATTGTTAGGAAGGACAAGAGTGTAGTATGGGAAGGTGGGGATAACCGTGTCCTGAAACTGCCTCAAGGTGGGAATTTTGGGATGGTATGTCACTGGAATTCAACAGGGGAGACAGTGGAACTATTGCCTTTAAGTTTGGAAGAATATGGAGACAGAGTGGAGGATGATGGGCATAATGAATCTACTGCTGAAGTCTTGGAAGTGGAGACAAGTCCTTTTGTTGGAAATTGGCAGGGGAGGCCTGCCTCCTTCATGCAGTCAAATGAGCATCACAACAGAGAATTGGAGAGGAAATGGGATACAACCGGTCTTGTAGGGTTGGCTTTGAAATTAGTTGAAGGTGATAAAAGTTCAAGGAATTGGTGGAGAAAGGTACAGATTTTGATAATGTTAATTGCAATATTCATATTTATGGAAATTGTTCTAGAGATGTCATAATCAATATATTTTCTGTACCACCCTTGATTTTAGTAATTGAATTTGCAATTAACTTCGCATGTATCATTTGATGATTCGTAGCGTTGTGGGATATATGTGTGGTGTAGCTGTAGCATGATAGTATTAATGCACATATTGACTACCAAGGGCATTTAAGCTTATTCTGCTGAATCCCCTTATCATAAGCCCTGAGTATACAGTTACATGCAATCTATCTAGCAGTTCATATGCTTGCACTTAAATACAACACTGGTTGACGATGTCATGTCTCTAGGCAGGCCAGTGAAGCTGTAAAAATGTGATAAAAATTTGGCAATAAGGAAACCCATAACCATGGGTTATTATTTTCTTTTGTGAACAAATAACACTGACCAGTTTGAAGGTATTTAAATATAATTTCAAAGCTAAAGAAGTAGGAAATTGGTGGGAGAATCCTTCCCTATTTCTATGTAAAGTTTTTTTTTTTTTCATTTGGTGGTAGGATGCATGGAATTTTGGCACATATGGCAGTTGGATAGTTGATAATATAATATGTGTCTTATCCTTCATGGCCTGTCTTTTTAACCAATAAAAAATGCTTATTTATATAAACCATGTCCATTCATTATTTAGATCATTGCTTAGGTTGTAAACTTCTGTCTTTGGTGTTAGTGCCATGATATCTTTGACTGTTGACATTTTTCTGTCTTTGTTTTCCCATTTCTTATGAAAGCTTGAAGTTGTTCGTGAGCTATTAGTTGGAAGTTTGCAAAGTGGGGAGTTATTGGAGGCTCTAATATGCTCTGCTATCTATCTGAAGGTATTTTACATATCCTTTTCTTACGGTTTATTTGGTGATTTATTCTTCCATGCTGCTCTTAGATCTTGTTCTTATGCAGTGGATAAACACAGGGCAAATTCCTTGTTTTGAAGACGGGGGTCATCACCGGCCAAACAGACATGCTGAGATTTCCAGGCATATATTTCGTGAATTAGAACGAATCTCAAGTAGGAAAGATACCTCACCTCAGGTGCTCTATTGCTGTATTGGTAGTTTTCATAGTTGGTAAAATTAAATGTTTGTAGTCAATCCGTATTGCTTTATTCCATGTATCCTACTCTAATTTTTCTCAACAGTATTAGTAATGAAAGACATAGCCTCTTCCCATTACTTAGGGTCAGTTACATGGACTATATTTTGCCATTGTTTTCAATTTAAACTATATCCTGAATAAGATTAGTAAACACACAATCCAGCATAGTTTATGTTTTTTTTTTCTTTTATGTCTCAGAATTGATATCATCATGGCACCATTGCTCCATTTCCTAATTCTCTTGCTTGGTAAATTTGTGTTAAATTATATTTTGTCCATCCTTTAGCATGGTCTAAAGGCTTTTGCTTGTAACCATATTTGAGAATCTAGGAGATACATTTGTGCATTTTGCACAGGATGACAGAAAGTGATGTGTTAGGTGTTATTTAGGATTTCTTTACTTATGTTTATTATATAGTGGATTACCAATAAGAACTTTAGCAAAGTGAGAGAAAGGCACATTCTGGCTGAAAGGAGGATAAAGGTAATGCTTGTCTTTGTCTTAGAATTTGAGAGAATCCAAGAAAATATTGATGATCCAGATACAGGACACCTTGTTCACTTTATTGGTATTTTAGTTTGCTCAGACTTGTCAAAAATGGTCTACTATGTTGATATGACATGATCTGGAGTCTAGTTTTTGTAAGGGGCAGCTTAGATGTGAGAAGAATGAGTAGAAGGACGGTGGGTGACAGGTAAGGAGAGAATGTTGAAGATGAATGAGTGACTTAGTTGTTGGAAAAGGAGAGGGGGAAGGAAGTTGGCTTTCATTGTTAGGTATTCTGCTTGGCATCCTTGTAATCGGTTCAAAACCTTAAATGATGCAATAACTGATCATTGAGCTTAACTTAGTGGGAATGATTGTGTCTTAGTGGGCATGGATCTGTTCTTTCATGAAATGTCAAAGCAGAAAGTCCTGACTCTTGCTATAAAATTGTGATCTCTAACCACAAGGAACGCAAGGTACACTTAGATGCTAACAACTGTCTCGGTAGACAGTGTGTTAGGTATTGGTACTCCAAGTAGCTTTATGAACATTAGTCTCAGTTAATATTGTCTTAATTAATAAAAAATGTATATGTTGCTTTATCACTGTCAGTCTGACATTCTGTAATATTTTCTTATCTCCAATTGCTTGGTCTTAAGACTTTAATGGACTAAAGAGCTGGTGTAATAGAAGTCTAGGGTATCTCGAAATTTGAAAATCACTGGTTCCTTATGTTAATGATTTTTTGGGAGGAGTGATTGGATGTAACCTTCTAGGATTTGCAGTAAGGGTTGCTATTATTCTTAAATAAGTGATTCTGTACATGTTCATGAGAGTTTTCTTTTCTTAAATTAACATATTTTACTCATTAGTCCCCTCTTTATTTTTTCATGTTTCCTTTATTAAAGCTTTATATTAGGAAATTAGAATATAAAAGTATGTTACATGCAGCAAGCACCAAATGTTGAAGAAATGGACAAATAATACAAATCTCATGCACTTTCAACGATGAACACTTTCTTTCTTATGTTTTGATTTATGTGTAGCACACTAGTCATTTTGTCTTTAATTTTCTCAGTTACCTTTTTCTTCCCTAATTCTAGGAGGTGCTTGTTATTCGGAAGATCCACCCTTGTCTGCCATCATTTAAAGCAGAATTTACGGCATCTGTCCCACTTACTCGGATTAGAGACATTGCTCATCGGAATGATATCCCTCATGATCTCAAGGTCAGATTTTACAAGCACTTGGCAAGGGTTTTTTTTTTCCTGTGTGTGTAATTTAAATTACTTATTAATTTTCAATTTACATATTCCAGCAAGAAATTAAGCATACAATACAGAACAAGCTCCATCGAAATGCTGGCCCTGAAGACTTAGTTGCAACAGAAGCAATGCTTGCTAGAGTCACTAAGAATCCTGGAGAATATAGTGAACCATTTGTTGAACAATTCAAGATATTCCATCAGGAACTCAAAGATTTCTTCAATGCTGGAAGGTTTGATTCAAATAATTTGTGTTTCTTACTTTTACTCTTTCTTGGACCCATGGTTATACTATTGATATTATTTAAAAATTCTTGTTGAAGATAGTATTAAGCAACATTACAGTAGCATAGAGTTCTCTCTTATACTGATACAATCAATTGAAGGTATTTAGTTCCCACCCTATCTGTTTTTAGCCCTTCTCTGTATTTTTCTATGTAAGTTTCCTTCATCAAGGAGAGTGGACTTTCTACTAGCTTTAGTCAATCATACATAGCAATTAAATTATGAGGCACAAAAGCTGCTGACCTTTGTAACCTTTTGTATTACTATGCTTAATTACAATGACGTTTCCACTTCATGGAGTGATCCTGTTCTTTGTTTGATGCTTTGTCTTGAATCTTAAGACTCCTTGGTGGACATTTATGCAGCTATCTAAGATTTTATGTTATTGCAGCCTCACTGAACAACTTGAGTCAATCAGAGAATCTTTAGATGAACGGGGCCTTGCAGCTCTTGCAATGTTTCTGGAGTGCAAAAAGGTAAATTGTTAATTTGTTGCTCATGGTTTTCATTCATTGCTGTGGTTTTGTAGTAAGAGTTTTTAGGTAGTGCTTAATGGAATTTGACAGAAAGTTCATTTGTGAATTAACTATGCTTTTAATAAAATACCTTCATAGAGTTGCTGGCTTAGCCATGTCAAGAACACCAGTGTCTATTTTTTATTTGATTATTTGAGATGGTAATTATTGTGCCATTTATTAGTAGACTCATTTGGTTGATTAGGGAAATTTCATGGCTTCTTGCTGCTTAAGTGATTAATATGCAAGTCTTTTTACAGCCATAATGAACTAGAACAAGGATTGGGATATGCCTAGACTCCTACTATGTTACTAATCTATGATATTCCTTTTGAAGGATGATGCTTGAATGTAACAAATGAAGGGAATTTTTTCTGCATAATAGGAGGTTTTATGCATCAGTATAAGAGTAGAATCCATGGCTTTAATGGAATTGTAACATCTTCACAAAGTGTCTAGGCATTTTGGGTATGCTTGTGCCAATAAAGGGTTGTCTAGGTCGTAGAGTGATCTACGAGGGTAGCCTTATAAATCATAAACCTTGGTGTCCATTCTCAAGGTTTCGTTTTTCTTGGCTGTTTCAATGAAGTTGCAAAGTACTGGCAGAACCTCCTTAATAGGAGAGTTGGGAGAAAATGTGAGGTGATTTCCAATCAAAGATTCATTTAAAAGATCTTCTTTTCCTATCATGACATTCTCTTCGGTGACCTTGTTAAAAAATTCAAACAGAGTTTAAAAGCAAGTATAATTAGGAAGAGATCTGATCTACCTTCTTTTTGCTGCAATATTGCAAGAACATAAAATATTAAATCCAATGTATATCACAATTAATTATATTGGGAATTCTAGAAAATGAAAATTTGATCCATGTTCGTGAAGGTTCAACGATGTTTCTTGTGGTTGTCTTTTACCTAACACAATCCTCTTTATCTGGGCTTGATACTGGCTGTAGAAAAGAAACCCATGAAGGGGGGAATGGGAAAATCAAAGAAGACATTGGAGGAAACGATCAAAAAAGACCTTTCCTTAAATGATTTTACTGAGGATATGGTTCCCAGTAGAGTGCAATAGCAGAATCCGATCCATGTAGCCAATCCCATGTAGTGGGAAAAGGCTTGTTGTTGTACTACAAATGAAAATTTTGAAGTCAGTACAAAAAGGCTTTGTTGTTATTGCAAATTTATTTCTAAATGATGAATTTTTGTTGCACTCATCTAATTTCTCTAAGAGTCATATATTTCCAGAGTTTGGATGCTGCAGAAGAATCAAGTAGCGGTTTGGATTTAATCAAGACAATGCGATCTTTGAGTGCTTTGAGAGAAGTAATTATGAAGGGTCTTGAAAGTGGTCTTAGAAATGATGCTCCTGATGCTGCAATAGCAATGCGTCAAAAGGTGAGTCCAATTTTACAATGTTTCAGCATAAGCTTCAATAAACAGAAATTTGACTGTTGTTGTCTGCAACTGTCAGTGGCGGCTTTGTGAAATTGGCCTTGAGGACTATTCCTTTGTCCTCTTAAGCAGGTATTTATCTGAATTTTTAGGGTTGCTTTTGATACTTATTTCTTGTGCCTGAACTTGTAAAGGCAGAAAGCTCTTTGAAACATACCAAATGTTTATCTTATGAGTTTATGTGATACCTTGTTTAAATGAACATTGGCATTTTAGACAGTTGCTTACATAAGATCTTGTTTAACACGTGCATGACTCCTACTGAGACAACAAACTTCCTCATGCTGAAAACAAAGTGGTTAGGAAAAGTCAAGATTAAATTGCAAGAAGATTTTGAATACGGTCATTGTTTGATATGACTTTAGGGTTTAGGTCTGTAGCCTGGATCCCTTTTTCTTTGTTCTTACCCTTTAGTTTACGATATTGTTTTCTATTCACTCCAGCAGAAACTAACCCTACTAACATCACTCTTTCATTGTTCGCATGTAGTTTCACAGTATCAGAACAGCCACTGAAGAGCTTTTTAAATCCTTCATTTCTTCATGCATTTGAACCCCTTGGCTATGCTAATTATGAAGCCTAATTTTTCTTCTAGATTCCCCATTGTTTTACCTCAAACCTTAGTAGTTTTCACCAAAAATCCTAATCAGCCTATCATTTCACTTTTTTCTTTTTTTTTGCTCAGCCCTGTCATTTCACTTTAGTTACCAAATTTTTTGTCAACCGCTTGGTGTTGTATTTCACTTATCTATATTCTTTTCCTTGAAGAATTGGTATTAGGCATCTGCATTACTCTTAACATTGGGAAGTTTTATAAAAGATTCTGTTTATGATATCAAGGATTCATATTAGTAGGATGGAAGGATGTCATATTAATATGTTTTGTCGATGCAGTTTGGTGTTATATGTCACTTATCTATATTCTTTTCCTTGAAGAATTTGTATTAGCCATCTGTGTTACTCTTAACATCGGGAAGCTTTATAAAAGATACTATTTATGATATCAAGAATTCATATTAATAGGATGGAATGATGTCATATGTGTTTTTGGCAATCCTAAAGGGCTACAAACGGAAGCTAGAAAAAACTATATCATGTTTTACTAGGGCTGGTTAGGCCAGTTAAACTGAGCTTCTTACCTTAGGACAGAAAGTCATTCATGTTGCTCTTATTTAACACATGATAGATATTTTCTGCATGGGTTTCACACAATACAATCTGCAACGTCATGCTTGCAAAAAACTAGTGATATGCTCGACCTTGCAACCAATTCTGAAAAAAAGGCTGCTTGATAAAAGGTGATTATGGTCATGCACATCACCTATTCAGCCTCAACAGAAGGCCTTTATTGCATTTGTAATGATAAATTTTTATTCAAAAAATATAGTTTCCTGTGGAAACAGAATCATTTTACTTTCTGCTTTCCCACCTTTCTGTATATACTTTGTCTGCAAGCAATATGTTTAGTGTTATGCTCTTTTTCTCTCCATTTCTCTCATTCATGCAGTACTGACTTGCACTAAATTAGGTTACTCAACGCACATGAAGCTATGGGAGGAGCCAGTTGGCTTGCAGATAATCTGGAATCAAAAAATACGGGCTCTTGGAATAATCCACTTGCTGCCCTAATTGTTGGTGTTCATCAGCTTAATTTATCTGGTTGGAAACCAGAAGAGTGTGCTGCTATCGAAAATGAGCTTAGTGCCTGGCAAGAGAAAGGTCTCTTTGAGAAGGAAGGTACCTTTCTCATCTTTTTGTCTCTTAGTTCTGGAAATGTTTTGCATTGTTGGTAGAATAGCTATAGGTACATTGTTTATTTTATTTTCTTGGCCCCTTTTGTTTCTTATGAAGGAAGTGAAGATGGCAAAAGAATTTGGGCATTAAAACTCAAAGCTACACTTGATAGAACAAGGAGGCTGACTGAGGAATATTCTGAAGCTCTTCTTCAAATATTCCCTCAAAAAGTGCAGGTCAAGAATCTGATCTTCTTATGGTAAAGAAATGTTTTGTGCTGTATGATGAAACTTTTGTGAATGATTAATACCTGAGAATGATGTAAGTTAGCAAATTGTTTTCTATGGAATAAATGCTTAAATTCTTTTAGTACTAAGGTTAATGACCTGTTTTAGATCGTAACCTTTAAAGGCGATGTCAGATAAATTCCGGGCGGCATTTGCAATATTCAATGTATCGATAGATTTCTTCCTCTATGTTTCAACCTCCAACTGATGCAGCTTCATAATATCAGTCATTTAATTTAAGGTTAATAAATGAAGTAACTGGAACTCTAAATGGAAATTATTTCTTCATTCTTGAAGATGCTTGGGAAAGCTCTTGGAATTCCGGAGAACAGCGTGAGGACGTATGCTGAAGCTGAGATTCGAGCTGGGTATGGTAACATTTATCTTTCTGATAAATTCTAAAGAATGTTGCTATATAAGTTTGTGATTTTGTCATTTAAAACTTTAGAAAACAAAAATCATACTATTGGCACATAATTTACATTTTCTATTTTCCTAACTGGGAAAGTTTATTTGTAGGGTGATTTTTCAGGTTTCAAAACTATGTACTCTCCTTCTGAAAGCTGTTAGAACAGCACTTGGTTCTCAGGGTTGGGATGTCCTTGTTCCAGGAGTGGCTTCCGGAACGTTGGTTCAGGTACCTCAATAACTTGAGTGACTGCATCTTATTATAAGGATAGTTTTGTTTGCACTTTGTCTTTCTCATTTCATGGCTAACTTCTGAATCCATAAACACAATGTGTCACTGTCACTGAGCCCGTACATTAAGAAGCAGATGTAGTAATGTTTTTGTTGTTGAAAATAAGGTAGTGAGATGAGACAGTGTCTATATTATTGTCCTAATTGCAACTATTCCAGTTCAAATTTAGCTTCCATCTGAAAATTTTTTTACTGGGTGTTTAAAATCTTTTATCTAATTTTAAAAATTGAGAAGTATAGAACAGTGATGTCCAGTTTTTTTTTTTGAAAAATGCTGGATTAAAGCTTTCTGATAACTTTTCATTGAGCACCCCTAAATTCATCTACACAATAGGGCACAAGAATCAGTAAAAGCCAGCCTCATTGAGGTGCCAAGTCTCCTAGTTATAAAACAGACTAATTAGAGGGCTCCAAAATGTACAAACTAAAAGAAAAGGGTGATGACCCACAACTTCACATTAATACTTGGCAAATATTTTTAACAAAAAGAAAATATCTTAAGTAAAATTGTAATGTGCTTGTCTAGAACAACAATATTATCCAAAATTGATAAGTACAAAGGAAGCTTATTACTAAACATAATCAGTACAAAGGCTTATTCATCCTCCTGGCTAAGCAACCTGGGAAGCTTGTTGGTGACAACAACATCCAGTTGAGCTGCTCTTTCAACAATCTCTTTCTTCTTCCTTGTGGAAACATCATGGGCTATCTCAGCAGAGTATGTCCTGTTGTGGATCATCAACAGTTCAAGCTCTTTGATGTTGTGCACAACAAATTTCTTAAAGCCATTAGGAAGATAGTGACGAGTGTTCTTGTCTGAACCGTAACCAAATGTTGGGCGTCAAAGTGCATCCCTGAACTTTCTTCTTACACGGGAATCAATACCCTTTGGTCTACACCAGTTTGTCTTGATGGAGATTTTGTGGTCACTCTTGGGTCTCTTGAACTTCTTGACCTGCTTCTTCGCGATCTTCTTACTTAGAAGCAGCATCGCCATTTCTTCTTATACTTCTGGAACGTTGGTTCACATGTAACTGGAGTTGATTTTGATGCGACACATATTATTATTGTGTCAGAATATAGCAATATTTAGTAATGGTTATATCATGATACTGTTTGGCTTAAAGGATGTTTCATGTGATAATGACTGGACTTTTGCTTATAAGTTGAGTTTATATGTGATGCCAAATTACTTTTGCTTCAGGTTGAGAACATTGTCCCTGTATCACTGCCATCATCTTTGGAAGGACCTGTTATTCTTGTGGTCAGTAAAGCTGATGGAGATGAGGAGGTTTGAGATAGTTCTGATCCTTTTATATTATTTGTCATTTTCTTGTATACAAGTAAAGTGGTCATGTAATCTCATTTGACACATTTGGCAGGTGACAGCAGCTGGGTCTAATATCACAGGAGTTGTACTTCTGCAGGAGCTGCCTCACCTATCTCATCTTGGTGTTAGGGCCCGACAAGTAAGTTCTTTTTCTCTCATCTCATTAAATATATTACAATATTTTTGATAGAAACATTGATAAAGTATGTGATAGAGACTGATAGAGTGCATGCTTTTGTGCAGGAAAAAGTTGTCTTTGTTACATGTGAAGATGAAGATATAGTTTCTAATATACGAAATCTTGCAGGAAAATATGTCAGGTTATTTCTGAACTTCTCCTCAATATAATCAACTTTTGGTTTCATAAATCAGCTATTAAAAGTTAGCTCTATTACCATTGAGTCTGATACTTGAATGGTTTGTTTGTTTGCTTCTTGTGTTTGTAAAATCTTGAAGACTGGAAGCATTGTCAAGTGGCGTGCATTTAAGACCATCTTCTTTATATGATCACGATGCTGATTCTGTTGCGAAAACTCTTTCAAGAAATGGTTCACCTGCTGTTGAAGTGCATGGATCTCTTGATTCATCCGGGTTGGCTGTTAAAGCCCCTAACTCTAATCAGGCAAGTTTTGCTATCTGCTATCTTAAATTGCAAGAAGTTAGCAATCTCATGGTTATCTTTTATGTTGTCTATCAAAATGATATTGGTTTTTCCTTTTCATACAGGGTAGTTCTTCTGCCAGAGTCATACTGCTAGCTGATGCAGATACACTAACCTCAGGAGCAAAGGCAGCTGCTTGTGGCTGCTTAGCTTCCTTGGCAGCAGTTTCTGATAAGGGTAATGTTTTTGTTCTTGACTGCCCTTCACCATCTTCCCCCTGTCCCCCTCCCCCCACACCTAAAGGGAGTAGTATTCAGTCATAAGAAATATTGTCTGTGAATCATGTTCAACAAGATTTTTTTCTTATGTAAATAATATAAGTTATTGAAGTATTATAGAAGATAATATATTTGTTTAATAGTTCCTCTTCTAATTGTTTTAACAAATTCATTTTGTATAAGTTGCATGAACTTTGATTGAAGATCTTTTTCTTATGTAAATAATATACATTATTGAAGTATTATACTAGATAATATATTTGTTTAATAGTTCCCCTTCTAATTGTTTAACAAATTCATTTTGTACAAGTTGCATGAACTTTGATTGATCTTCTATCTTATAAATTGTCATTCCTTTATTGTCATGTTGCCTAATTTCTTTTTATTTTTTTGGTTTCTTTATGGTAGTCTACAGTGACGAAGGGGTGCCAGCTTCATTTCGTGTTCCTGCTGGAGTTGTTATACCATTTGGCTCCATGGAATTGGCTTTGGAACAAAACAAATCGTCAGAAACATTCATGTCACTTCTGGAAAAGATAGAAACAGCAGAACTGGAGAATGATGAGCTTGACAAACTATGCCGCCAACTCCAGCAACTGGTCTCTTCCCTACAACTCTCGAAAGATGTAATTGATAGCATAATAAGAGTATTTCCCGGCAATGTACGCTTAATTGTTCGTTCAAGTGCAAATGTTGAGGATTTGGCAGGGATGTCAGCTGCTGGACTTTATGAATCAATTCCAAATGTCAGTCCTTCAAATCCAACTGTTTTTTCCAGTGCTATTAGCCAAGTATGGGCTTCACTCTATACTCGAAGAGCAGTACTAAGTCGGCGAGCTGCTGGAGTGACCCAGAAAGATGCTGCAATGGCAGTCCTGGTGCAAGAAATGCTTTCACCTGATCTTTCATTTGTACTCCACACACTCAGCCCAACTGACCATGACCATAACTATGTTGAGGCGGAGATTGCTCCAGGGCTGGGGGAAACCCTTGCTTCCGGAACTAGAGGCACACCCTGGCGTGTATCTTCTGGGAAGTTTGATGGGCTTGTGCGAACACTAGCATTTGCAAATTTCAGTGAGGAGATGGTGGTGTCAGGTGCAGGTCCTGCTGATGGGGAAGTTATCCGTTTGACAGTGGACTACAGTAAAAAACCATTAACAGTTGACACGATATTTCGTCACCAGCTTAGTCGGCGTCTCTGTGCTGTTGGGTTTTTCCTGGAGCGGAAGTTTGGCTGCCCGCAGGATGTGGAAGGATGTGTTCTCGGAAAAGATATTTATGTTGTCCAGACACGCCCTCAACCCCAGTAATGGCTTCTACCCTGTCTCGTCTCTATGGAAAGTAAAAACTCTTGATCTTTGGAAATGCAAGAATTATTTGCAATCTCAAGCTTTCCATGCTTTATGTACTCAGCATAGATGCGGCTTTAGCATTCTATGTCTGGCATAACCAATGTAGATTGTAAAATCACAAGTTATAGATTACACCACTTATACATGGAGGCTGAAGGACAAGGGAAGGGTTGTGGTACTACAATTATGTGCAAGTAATCGATGTTTTATTATCTGAAGACAGTGGAAGGGATGTCTCTGCGTATTCAGTTGATTGCTCTGCCAGTCGGTCGACACGCGTGTAAATCAGTGGAGCATCCAATGCTGCAAATCTCAATGTTGTTTCTTATAATTATCATATCAACTATTGGAAAATGTTGGCAACTGAGGATTGATACGTCTTCACCTTTGAGAATAAAGAGGGAACCATCATCCCTTCTCTTGCAGATGGGGTGGATGCTCCTACGTTTGTTTACAATCTAGGTTGGAATAACGGGCTTGGATTCGAGTCCTATTTAAATCCAGTTGTTGGAATAATGAAAAATGATGCAAGGTTTGGAATTGAATAGGCCCTGGCTTTGTAGGGGAGGTATGAGCCGCTTGGCCGAAGCCCCTGACTCCATTTAGTTTTTGGTTATGGTGATAATAACCATTGAACATGTTCACTGTTAATCATTCCTTACTCAACTCTATTTTACCAAAACGTGGAAAACTGAAACCAATTAGTTTTTCTATAAACCAAGCCTACAGAGTATCAAGTTAATCTTCTCTGTCTATTTGTTCATTACTCGTTCTTATTTATTAGGGAAAAAGGTGGCTATAACACGTTTCGTCATTCCTTCAATCATTTTTTCTTGTATCTGAAGTTTATGATGACATGAAACTTCATGTTAAGTTTCTTATTCTTAAAATAGATGATTTCTTCATTTTTGGTGAGAAAGAAAACAAACATAGAGGGTAGAGGGTAGAGGGTGGAGTCTCCAAGCAAGCATGAATGTCTCCAAACGTGGGCCAGGCGCAAGTGCTGGTTCAAGCCAAACAACTGTGCTAAAGCCAGTCTGGCCTCACCACAAGTTGTGTTGCTGAGAGAGGTTCGACTACAATTATTTATCTAAACTCTTCAAGTCTCAAGGACCATTGATGCGATAAAGTTGAAAGGGGCGAATGAGCAAAAATTAGGGAAGCTGACAGACCATACAGCTAACTTTGTCTCAACTGCCCCAGCTATAGAAAGTTCTCCTCCAAACTTTAATAACCATCCTTTTTGTTCCAACTGCCTTTCCTGTCAGGTCTTGTGTCATGTATCAATGCCATGTTTCCCATCTCAACCAAGGTGTGTAGATGGATAAAAAAAATATCAACTAGCATCCAACATTTTTAGTTGACATCATCTAATTTGGTACAAGTTCAAGCCCACAAACCAACTTTAAATGCGAAGCTTCCTTTTAACTCCTGCAATTCATAACTGCTTCCCTTAGAGGTAGGTTTCACAGGGGCAAAAGAAAAAGAAAATGTCAGCTGCTGTAGGAAATTTCTCAGCATCCAAAGAAATTGGTTTCAATAAAAATGAAACAAAAAATGAAGAGTTGAGAGATAACGAAAACAACAAGTTTGTCGATGAAGCAGAGGAAAATGATCGCCAGAAAGATAAGGATGATCACCTTGAGACTGAGCATGATGAACAAGATGATGCCAAGCTGATATCTGAAAAGGCATTGGATCTTGGTCCTCAGTTCTCACTCAAAGAGCAGCTTGAAAAGGACAAGGTATGCATCATCTCATTTCCTTTTCATTTCTCTTATCTGCTTCATTTTGCAATACTATCAAGGTATCAAAGCAAGCCCAGAATCCAGTAGTACTCAAACTCTGTTCATTGGAGCTTTTATCAAGTGCCACCTCAAACAAAACATTGAAGCTAAGCCCAAGCTTGAATTTTCTTGCTTGAGCTAGCTCGTCTATGTACTCATTTTATCTTAGTTTATTTTTACATGTTTGAAGTTCGAAACAATCACCCATCAAGCTTAAGTTCAAAGAAGTTTTCCAAAATAGCTTGTAAATAAGTTTTTTCATTTAATTTTCATAAACAAGCTAACTTGATTTTGCATTTAAATATGGCTTTGGGTATTTCTTGTTTGATTGTTTATTACTTTGTTTTCAAAGGATGATGAAAGTTTGAGGAGATGGAAGGAACAGCTTCTTGGGAGTGTTGATATGTCCGCAGTTGGAGGTAATTTGCTTTTCTTACATTAGTTCTAATACAACCCTCATATATTTTTCCATTGCATAGAATTGATATCTTTTCTAGGAATTTGAGAACATCCTGCATTAAGTTGGCTAGCTGCCTCCCTCTCTCTCTCTCTCTCTCTCTCCTTTCTGACAGTTCTTGTTTTCTTCAGTCACATTGTATAAGTTAGTGCAAAATATTCCATACTTCTTGAGATTTTTCAGCAACATTTATACTGTCTGGTACTAGGTTTAAGTAAACACACACAAAAAGAACAAATTTCTGACATTTATTTAGACAATGATTGTAAGATAAATCAGCAGTGCTCATTGCCAAATTGGTTTACGATCATTTGAGATAACTAGAAAGCAATCCTAAAGCCCTTATCAGTGTTTGTTGGGGTTCACATTTGCCTGCTGTCCTGCCCTACCTCCCATAAAGGGAGCAGCTTATGATCTAGTAGTTTGTATTAGGTTTTTGTTTCTTTGTGTCTATTTTTTTGTATATGAAAAGTTTGCATTATAATTCTAAAATGCAGAAGCTAATAAAAATTTATCTCCTTGAAAGCAGAGAGTAAGGAACCACAAGTTAAGATACTAAGCCTTTCAATCCTATGCCCGGGGCGGCCAGATATCATCTTGCCAATTCCATTGACTTCCAAGCCTAAGAGCAGTCTGTTTACATTAAGGGAAGGAAGCCGGTATCGCCTCAAATTCTCCTTCACTGTCTCCAACAACATTGTCTCTGGACTTAGGTACACAAACACTGTCTGGAAGACTGGTGTTAGAGGTATTAAAAACATGAAAAAGTACACTATGATTTCATTAACTAAGACACAGTATTCATTGTGGTCATTGATCATGAAACTTTTTTGCAGTGGACAACACAAAGCTGATGTTGGGAACATTTAGCCCTCAGAAAGAACCTTACACATATGAATTGGAAGAAGAAACTACCCCTTCGGGCTTGTTTGCTAGAGGGTCATACTCTGCAAGAACCAAGGTAAATCATTGAAGGGATAATACTGCATGTTAAAGCTCTGTTTGATCATTACTTTTGTCACAAGCTTTTACTTTTGCAAGTAAAAAGTAAAAATTGTATCTAAAATACAACAACAATAGTAAAAGCAATGATAAAATGGAATCTAGAGTAATTATTGAAGCTTTCCTTTGATCACGTTCTTGACTTTATTAATTTGTTTTATGCAGTTTGTAGATGACGATGGCAAAGCCTATTTGGATGTGAGCTACCACTTCGAAATCCAGAAGAATTGGCCATCATCAACACGTCCTTGATCAAATACTACCACATTTTGGGTTCTGCAATCCATTTTTCTTATTTGGGTCCATCAAAGAGTTTGTGCTTGATGTGTTATTTTTCTTACTTTTTTCCTGGCAGCTTGAATTTCCTGTCAACTTTTTCCGTGTTTTGTGTATGATTGTCTGTCTGTCTGTCTGTCTGTCTGTCTACAATATGTCATGGCCTCCACATCCCCTTTAATCGAGGTTCCAAATTGTACATAGAAGTGCCACTTATTGATGAAATGTCCTTCCAAAGGGACTTTGCCTCCAACAATTGGTGAAATCATTATCTATGAAAATGACAGGGAAATGGACGCCATGTGCCATGATTTAGCAAGCATGGGATCTGCACCTGCTTTTAATAACTTTAGTTTTGGTGTGCCTTCCATGGCAAGGTTTCCAGAGTCAATGCCAATCTTAAATATATAGTGGTCCAAACCCTTTTTTGCAAGTATATGGTTGTCACATGGCGTGAATCTTTCATGCCTAGTAGACTCACCACAAACAATGAGACACGAGAGGACACTAGGACCAATAATGAAGAGAAGTTTCCACTAACTGTCTTTCAATATCTTCATCATGAATATGAAGAAATCATATGGTAAAAGTCTACAAAAATCATGTACCTTATCTTCTATGTTCAAACATGGCAAAATTTACGTGCGAGTCATGTGGTCCACAGCAAGCAAATATATGAGACAAATCAATTGTAGTTGTTAAAAAGAAGTTGACATGTAATGACAGATACATGACATTTAATGGAGATTGAATAAGAAATCTTACATTCAAACCTTAATGTTCTTCCTTATGCAAGAAAGTATACATATAAAATGGAAATAAAATGAAAAAGCTGAATGCTGCTTTGTTTATTCACACCAATCTCGAAGCAACCATTGACAGTTTGGTTGGCAGTTGGAAAACTAAGACCTCAATAATCGGCCAGGTAGTGGTTGGAAGAGTGCAATGGATATAGTTTGAAAAACAAGAGACAACCCTTCTTTTTTTCTTTCTATTAAATTAGAACTTCTCCTGGATGCTGCATCTAAATTTCCAGGGTGCCATCATTTGCGTTTGCCCACTTTCCTCTCTCAATCTTTGGGGGATTATTGGCCCCAGAGAAAGCCACTGAACTTTTTCATAATTTTGGAAATAACATCATTTCCAATGAAGCTTAGTGGTTAAGTTAGTGTATCTGAATACAAAAAGTAAATAATATTTTTAAATGAAACAGGAATATCACATGACAGGCATGGCATGATCAACATGGGACGGTTGGGATAAGGAATTGAAAGTGGGATAGTTGTACCTCTATGTATATAGATGTCTCATCTTAATTTCTCACGCCAACTTTTCCTCTCTGTTTTATATCATGGCTTTCGTGGCGCATGGCTCCCATGCTTTCCAAATGTTGTTTCTTTTTCCTGCAATAGATTCTCAATCTAAGGCCTCCTTAGCTCAATCAATGCTGTCTGTCTGCAGCTGAGCTTTAATTTGCATCCACCTCTTCTAATCATTTCACTCATGCCTCCTTGCTTACCCCTATGTACTTGCACTCTTTATTTATCTGTCACCTTAATTGCTGCTTAATTTAAGCATGGAAAAGAAAAGGAACATGAGAAATAGGATATACCATAAAGAAACCTTTCATTGCTCCTAAGCAATGATGGGGATAACATGATTAAATTTATGGTTGGATTGTTTTATCAAAGAGGATCCTAAGAGACAGATAAGTTTATAAGTATTCCATATAAATGCCTACTGACGTAAATTTCTAGGTAACTATGCTCTTTACAAACTGACGGCATGGCTTCTATTAAAATTTTACACTCAGTTACAAAAATGGAACTCTGTGAATAAAATGAATAGTTTGTTCCGTTTCAAAATGAACAAAAGAAAAAAAAAGGGAAAAAGGATAACAAATAAATCAATGACAGCAGTCAAATTGGCCACTCGGGATGCAGCTCAGGTGGTTGGAAGGGCAAGACTTTGGGGAGATTGGAGCTATAGCACTCTCCACTTGTACAGAGGGGATATAGAAAAAGAGTGATTCAACTTTCCTTTCTCTTGTATGGTTATATATCAATCTCACTCTATATGTACAATAGAAGCTGAAATTCATGGATAGTCCAACAATGCAAACTTCACTTGCAAGCTAATCTTACCACCCTCATTGACTAGCTTAGCTGCTGTTACCAACCAATGTCCTGGAGCATCATGCGGACCACGCACGACCTCAGATATATCTAAATATTTTAGCAGTTTTTTGGAGCGAATTGGTGTGGGAGGACCATCAGGATATACACCTGAGTTAAGTGCTGTTGGAGCCTGCTTTTGTTGCTCAGTGACTGCCCGTTGAGTGAATGTGAAAGTTGTGCTTAGATTTGTAAGGAAACCTGTCTTGCGAGAAGTTTCAGGTGCAGCTGCCCATTCTGTCTTCCGGATTGTGCAGTTGGTTATATGGGTGTAAAGCAAACGGAGATGCAAAACTGTCTTTGGCCACTTCCCTTTGTTAAGGAGCTGTGCACCAGTTACAATAAAAACACCACTCGAAACTTCTTTCAACCAGTTAGGATCATGCTTAACAACTGATGTGCACACATTTGAGTATCTCTTCCATCTGACTGGCTCTAAAAATTGATCACTGGAATTATAGTCCTCCGAACCTCGCCATTGACAAGGTCTGCCAGATGTGAATGTCATTATATTTGGAAGACTTGAGAGATGCTGCACATGTATCGCCAACCGGTTGCATTTCTTTCCTTCCAAGTACAAGCGGAGGCCAACTATTGGTTTTAGATCACTTGAAACCTGAAATTGTATTAGATTATTTAAATTTATTTGTAGTAACAACAGAGGATAGGATGAAACATGGCTGCATATCTATCTCAACAAAATATAGGATGAACACTGTTAAATGAGAAAAGATGGAAACTCTAAGGGGTCAAGAAATTTAAACCTATATTTAAACACATAACACATGCCTGTTCCTATACACACATGCCTACATTTACATATATGTAGTAACATACGTATGCATGTGACAGACAGGTAAAACTACTCACAGATATGTAAGACAAACTCTTGCAAAGCCATGTCACCAAAAGTACATACTTAAAGATTTTTTTGCTCATAATTTATCCTCAAAAATAGTTAAGTTGTGTTTGTTGTTTGTTGTTACCAATAAAAAACATACAACTCAACTTCCACGTTCCAGAAGTGGTGATTCAATTCAACTTTCTACCACACAATTTGGCCGCGGAAAAAGTGACACTTCAAATAGTAAAGTTGTATCTGTTGTTACCAATAGAAAATTCAATGCAACTACCAGTTTCCAAAAGTAGTACCTCAATTCCACTTTCAACTACACTTCAACCACAAAAGTTGGCCTTTTAATTATAATAAGCGAATACATAAAACCTCCCAGAACCCCACCAGTGTTGTTATTACTGTACAAGAACTAGTCATACTTGCCAATTGCCATACTAATTCTGATTTCAAGCAAAACTGGCACGCTGATATCAATCTTACTTTTAGGATTCTCTGTGCTAGCATGTTGCTCATTGAATTTTAGTTATGTTGGGCGCAGATGCTATGATAAGATTTGAATTATCAATTGCATTGCTTACAAACAAGAACATAAAAGGTAAGCATTAGCACAGTTTTTCCTTGACTTCAGGAAATATGCATTTTGGATCTCATGAGTCTTCTGTTTCACATGAAAATATAAAATTTTAATGCAGGTCACAAGACAATATGATGATGCAAAATACATAAAATCGATACCAACTACTATGAAACAATGCCTTGTGAGCTGTTTGGCTACCTGCGCAGAGCTGATGTGTATTTTAGGACCCATGAAAGAAAATTGCAGGGAAGGGCAGGAAGCTTTTTTCCTCTGATGCCTAAGTGGCAGCTCACAGAACATAGGTGCCCACTGTCGTGGAACTTGAAACTCCAAGAAATACCTTAAATCCTCTGAAGCAGGCTTGTCTAGACACAGAATCAGCAAGTTAAAAGAAATTTTACTATCAGAAAAATTAGAATATAGAGAAGTATAATAAGAACATATGATTTGTAAAAAGATTGTTAAAAGAATGATAAGGCTAAAGGCCTCTAACAGCTCTGTACCTAGGCCAAATATTTCATGTTCCCTCTGCTTGATTTTTTTTTTTTAATAAAAAAGTTCATCCCTGTAGTTTTAATTTTGGTGCAATCAAGTAAAATGATAACACATTAATGTTTTTCTGCTAAATGTCTTGACAAGGCATTGATATGTCAAATTTAATGTCAGACAAGAGGATATGTGGCATTTTTTTTCCAGTGAGGACACAACAGAAGGTAAATCCCTACCTCTAATTGCCATGTGGCTTTTGAGTTTTCATAGCCAACTGAATTTTAAGAAAATAAAATAAAAAAGAAAACAGATTAAAATCAAGTTTTTTTTTTTTAACTAGATATTGGGGGGAAAAGGGATTTGAACCCTACTCTTTTTAAGAGGAGATCATGCATCAACCAATGACCCTAAAATCAAGTTGAAAAGTGAAAGTGCTTTCCATAGCATGGCAATCAAATAGAATTCCTTGGATCTTCAAGCACTGTCTCACCAGCAAAACATACCTCAAATCAAAATCACACAAATATATATGAGTGAAAAAGAAGGCAGTCAAACAAATGCTTTGATTGATTTTGAACAAGTAATTCTGTCTTTTCCAACAATTTTTAATTAGTAATTTAGAATTAAAATTCTAAATAAATTCAGTTTTTGTAAGTTTCATTTTTTTTTTCTTTCCTACCAAAATCCTTTAAAGATCCTTGTCTTGCCCCCAAATTGTTTTCATAGCCACAATATTTAGATATATTTTTTAGTAGAGAAGATTTCAGTCCTCTTCAAAATAATATTGAAGCATTTAGTCAGGCACTGCAATACTTACAACGAAGATACAAGTTGATCGCATGGCTAAGGTACCCACTTCCAGGAATCCCAGTCAGAAGAGAAGTAATTGGTACAAACTTGAACAAAATTCCTTCTGGTTTAGCAGGTACTGTTTGCAGCCAGTTGGAGTGACTATGCAAAAACACATTTCCTCCTCGTTTTGAACAAATGACAGAGAGTCCCTATTGAAGTTGAAAAAAAAGGGAAACAAATAATTCATGGGCTGTAATGATTATTCTACGGAAAAAAGAACTAATCAACGGAAAAAAGAATTATATAGAGTAATACTCAGGTTCTAGACTCACATCTTTGCTTGATGTTTCTGCAATGCTGGCCAACTGCATGGTGTTTGACTGCAGAATGCGATTAAAGACCTCGGGCACCTGCATAAATAAATGGCATTTAGAAACAATATGATTTAAAAGACAAAAACAAAAAAAAAAGGAGCCCTTAAATTTCAATGAGGTGCTAATACTTTTAGTTTGCCATCTCTTGTTTTTCTCTGTAGTAATGAAGGGCTTTTCCCATCTGAAAACATAACATCTCCAAGATCCTCCAAATACCCTCTGAGCTCAGCAGGAGGAATTGTAGAGGAATTGTTCTGTCTGACACAAATTAAATCTTGACCTCCAATAGCCATGCCTACTATTATGTGTGTCCCATATGTCTGGATGAACCTGCCTAATCCAATTTATTAGATATGTACTACATGAAACCAATAATAATAAAATTAATAGATGCCAAGTAACCAAAATGATTCTTTCTGGTTCTTACCCCCATAGGAGGAATTGGGGGCAAGTCCCCAATTGTGCACATTTAGATACTTCACTAATACAACACTATGACAGAAAACGTTAGCGGAAATTACACACACGCACACACACACACACACACCTACGTAAATACATACATATTTAAGGACCCCCACACCCTCTTTTTTCAATTGGCAAGTGATGTCTTTAACCAAAATGTAGTAACAAACCTCTTCAGCATTCCTATTTTAATTTAATATTCAATATCTGTTTATATAAGAACACTACCCTAGCTCCAAAAAAAACATACATAAAGAACACTGAATACAATAAATGACATAGGACAGCTAGGGGCAGTTGCATAGTCTATTAGTGGATGGTTGCTTAGGTTTTTGAGGACCATAGTCATGGACACAAGTGATGGGAAAGTTTTTATTGAATGAAGAAATCAAGGATTTAGAAAGCTATTTTGGGGCAATTTGGTACTGTGAATAGCACTTGTGAACTGCTAATTAGGGTTATTGTTGCAAGTTGGTTACTTTGATCTGAGATGGGTAGAGTTTGGTAGATAAGTATTCAACTGAAAGATTTATGGTTGATGTTCGACCTACAACAAAACTGGAACTAAAAGAGGAAATGAGCAGGACATCTAGGCTTCACACCTTAAACTTCCCAAAGGCCTCACACTCTCCCAAAAAGCATAATGCTTCTGATTTTACTATAAACTTGTTTCTATTAAATAAAATAAGTTACATTTTACCTATCCTACTTTTAGAAGTGCTTGAGATCCAAAACATGAAACTATCACAATTGACTTAAAACTAATACTAAATTTCGAGTTAAAAAAACCTGATAACATCAATAAAATAAAACGTGGTTCATAGAATGGAATTGATAATAGGGTGGAAAGACACTATTAGAGTTCCCCAAAATATCATTTCCACCACAATCATATAACTGATTCTACTAAATACAGATTCATACATTACCTAAATTATGATTAACTGAAAACCTTCAGATCACAAACAGTTATTCAAAATCTTACTTGGAAACTTATCGATCATTTGTCCTGTGCACGCTAAACCAAGAAAATTTCACATGCCTAAACTGACCGATTACTAAGATTAACTGTATCAGAACATTTAAATGGAGATTTAAACAATTTAGAATGCAAGAAATTAGAAATCTGCATGTTGTGATACATAAAGACAGCACGCTACACTATAATTACTGACAACAACAACAGCAACTGTTATAACATTAAGATAGTCCCCAGTAACTTCTCCATGTTGAAATTTTCCAATTAGGTTAGTCAGACATTTGCAATGGAAGCACAATTACAGCACAATTGGTTATATATGGAAAATGATAGAATGCAAGGATCTTAATTTAATAACAAATCAAAAGGATTCTACTAAGTTGAGAGCAAAACGGTGAGAAAGTAACATTTTCTAAACCAAAATGCATTTCACAAGCAATTTGAAAATGAGTATTGCAGCTCCTTCATAATCTCATATTGAATTAGTTATGCTATATTTTTCCAGTGCACAGCCACACGATCAACCTAAGCAGTTCAGAACCACGTTCATTTCTGCATAACCAGTAATATATTCCCATTAACATGGGCAAGAGCCTATAACATACAGTTGACAGTTTTATTTCTTGATATTTCTTCATTCACACAAAATGCCTCCACATGATCCGTATGATCTCTCATTAATATAGAATCGTACTTAATGCCAAGGAATTGCATAAACAATACTGAAAAGCTACCTAGACAATGATGCTGGATCCCAGTGAGGAGGAACAGACTTCTTAACTCTGTCATGCAGTATAAGCGGAGATGCTGTAAGGTGTAAATGGTACAATGAGATAAAATAACCATCAAAAGCAAGATTTTTGGTGCCTGCAGCATCATGAAGCCAGTCCCCAGTCAAATCAAAGATAGTGTTAAGATAGCCTGAAGGAACTTTTCCTTGTATTGAAGATTTCTGATTAAGTAACTCAGACATCTGCACGAGAAGTAAGATTTGGAAACAAAGATAAGGTTTAACATCAACACAGCGCACCAAATAAATAAATTCAAAGTTATATAAGGCACATAATCAGTACAGCAGCGCACAAGGCGCAAATCCTAGATTATTTTCACTTTAAATCATGCTTTTGTTTTTCTTTATTTTCTCTTTCAGCAATAAGGTTCTGGTAGTAACCCATCCAAGATATTTTGAGATTAGGATATTTGTCCTACTTTAAAATTTCAAGAATTTACCAGTATATTAGACACTTGCTACCTCACTAATATCAGTTGTTATTATGGATCAGTAGAGTTCCTAGATGATGGAACAAATGATCAGGAACTCATAAAAGCAATTATTTTTTGTCTAAAATTGAGGTTCACTTTATGTCAAAGTCAAGGTTTTATTTCCTATCCATTGCAAACCAAATGATTTAAGAAGAAAACTTGACCAAAAAAGAAACGAATTACTAGGAGACTGAAAACTGTTTGATAAATAAATTTCAAAAGTTGAAGCTTTTCCACTATACCAGTTCTTAAAATGGTAAATAATCAAAGGGCAATAATGCTATCATTATCCTTTGCTACTCTTTTAATTTCCTTTTGCACTAAAAGTAATTCTATCAATGACTTTCTCGGTTATTCCTAACAGAGTCCATTACTCTTCAGCACCTCAAGGCCAATACTTTTCTTTAGAATTACATTCACAGCAAGATGCTTTCATATAACCCCTAATAACTAGTAATGTGGTCTATGGCATCAGATCCTTTTCCATTCTCATTTCATTTCAGCGAAGTAGGTAGTATCAGATTCAATACACAAATCTTAATAGCCGTCAACAGGAAAATATTCCCATTTTATTTAAATAGGACTCCCTTGAGCCCAAAGCTAAACTACATTAAAATCCAAACTTGGATAGGCTTACTTAAATTATGAATCATTAGACATCATATAAATAATAAGAATGAAAGTGGAAACAAATTTTTCTTATCCTCATTGACACCAGTAAGATAGAATTAACTAGTTACAAACTCTTGAACTGTGCTCCAGAATTTCAAAAAGATGAGTTATCCAAAATCATGCTTATAATTACTAAGCTTGTTGCTTATTTTTATAGCAGAGTGTAGAGAAAACAAGAAAGTGAAGAACCATTTAAAAGACATAAAAGCCACTCACAGAAATCCATCCTTCAGTATCTCTTGAATTCAACTAGCCCATCCCATCTTGTTCACATTTAGGAGTGTGAAAGATATGTTAAAGGTAAATCTAATAATCCACGCAAATACAACCGAGATTTGCTTTCCAACTTAAAAAATATCATTTAGTACAAATCCAATTATGCATGTAACCTATCTTTCTTTTCCAACTCCAAATATTTGAAGTTCCATAAAAGTTGCCTTTAGTCAAAAGAGTTGAATAAACAAATCTTTCCACCTGTGACATAAGGTAACTTTTCATCCCCACCATTTCAAGGCTCATTCATAAAAAAATGTGGATAACTAATGCCCATAACACAAGTTAAGGAGCTATTTTTAAAAATATATTTTTCATGAAATTGAAAACGAGACAACACTTTTGAGTAAAAAGAAAAGTATTTCCATAATAACATCTTGTCTCACCACTAATTAAGGGTTCAGGCACTCTTTAGCATTTTACTAGTCAAAATTTTATACTTTTATACCCGCAAATTTTGGTAACCTCTGTAGTTGTATAAGTTGGCTATTATAGACTAGTACTAAGCTAAATGCTTTTGACCCACCAAAATGAATCATGAAAAAAGAAGAAAAAAACTAAATCATGGGTTAATCAGGGAACTGATGCAAATCAAGTTTGAGAAAATTTTCTGAATTGGGTCTCCAAAATAACATCTTAATTATACTTCCAAGACATAGAAATCCCAAATATTTCATCAAATAGAGAAAAGAGAAGGGGAAAAAAGAAAAAAGAACCTGATTGAATTCAAGAACGTCAGATTTGAATCGAATACGATCGCCTTTATCAAGACGGATATCTTGGGAAACACCTTGGACAGTAAAAGCACCTGGAAATACAATGTCTCTTTTATTGGTTTCATCAAGCACCACCAATCTGGTTCCCTTGGCATATTTCAACCTGAAATCTCCACTTATATCAATACCTTTTCCCAAAGCTTCCATAGCTCTAACCTCTATCGGCTTCTCAGTTTCCTCCATAACCATAGTTTTCTTCTCAACTCTCAAAGCCTGAAAGCAGCAGCAGGAGGCTTATAATTGGAGCTTTGGGTTGATATTTTTTGGAAGAGAAGAATACTAGTAGCACAAAATTTGACCGTCAGCTTCATTATTATTCTTATTATTATTATTATTATAGGCCATTTTAGACTATGGTGTTAAGAAAAGAAAATTATTTGGGTCGACGAGGAAGAGACGTTCGGGAGTTGAAAAGCATGTTTTACAATTTTTTATGGGTGTTGAAAAGAATTTGAAAGCCAGTGGAAAAGGAATAATATGGATTATCATCAATACGTGGCTGAAAGGGAGGCAATTTCCGCGAAGAGGGAAAGCTATTGGTTTGCAGCATTTTGGTTTTTGCTTATTGCAATTTCGACATGTAGAAAATGACTTCAACAACTACAGGGACGCTTTTATGAAGTTTCGGATTTGGGAATTTCGAGCGTTCGAAAAAGTGGGGACCACGTGGTGTTGACCCCACCCAACCAAACGCTTGCCAAAGTCAACCTTGAAAACGTACTGCTTACCTACTGCTACTATCCCTTGCGTTTTTTTTTTCATGGTTCTACTAACTACTGCCATAAAGTAATCTATGTACCATCTCCTCTTTCTACTGATATTTTTTCTCCCAATCTCAGCTCCGTTAATTGGTCAGTTGGCAAATCACACAAGCATTGTATTGTATTCTATTCTAATATTTAACACAACCCAAATTATTTATTTGCTGCATTATTACTTGATTGTTGAAGCAACAAACGTTTTCATAGCCTGGTGAATTATTATAATTATTAATATAGTTGCCGAGGCCCAAATGAAGTCCTGTCCTGTTCAGGCCTGCACCAGGTAATAAATTTTTTTCTTCAAAATTGATCAATTTAGTTTTAATATTTTAAGATTTTATATAATTAAATGTCTCTATTTAATTTCGTACAAATTAATGACCTCGCATCCATCCATCCATCACTAGTCCCGCCTGATCGTGCGTATTAAGACAGCATCGGGCCATCAAGTTTACACTCACGTCAACATTCAATTCCCACATCTTGCTTCCCTCTGACCCCCGAAATGTTAGCTTCCCTCTGACCCCCGAAATGCTTGTTTTATATAGCACTCTGAAACATCTGAGAAAGATAATTTTGGACCTCCAAACCATTGACAAGTCAAGCTACCTCCATCAGAAACTCAGGGATTAATGCTACCGACTTTTGACTCTGTTTCAAATTCACTACAAAATACTGTGCTAGTGTCTGATGTGAACTCACTACTTTTCATGTAGGTGATCCGGAAAATCCTTCAAGTTTTCCTCAAGCCAGGCAAAGCTAACACGGCAGAAACCACACAGAGAGACCCTCCAAACACAACAGTCTCCACTTCCCTACGTTACTATTTTTTAACTGCCCTTGCTCCAACCCTGTCAAAATGCATATTGTCATTTTCATCAGAAAATTACATAAACTAGGACCTAGTTCGATGTCAATTTTTCTTCTCCAAACATGATTATCTGCCTTCAACAGACAATATGGACCCTGATTCTGCTTATATACAGTTCCCATATAGCTATATTCAAAACAGGCCTCAAAATCCATCATCCATGCAAAAATCATATTCTCCTTTGCTAAATTTTTTGCAGTTATGGTTCGTTTGAGGATGAACTCAGCATTGCTTAATCGGTTTTAAGGATCAAATGAGAGAAGTTAGGAACTTTGTTGGTGGAGAATCAATGAGGTGGTTGGACAAGATGGCAATGGGATTGAAGGAGTACCAGTAGAACAACATATTTCTTCCCCAGAAAGAAATATAAGAATTAATTTAAACCAACACTTTCATTTATGCTCCCACTACAACATGCACCACATGCTGTTCAAATGATCACTTTTTCTCCCACTTTTCTGCATGCATGGCTGACTTCAACTTAATACAACTACAAGGTAATTGGATGGAGTGATTCATTTGAAAAATAAACTAGATAAACCAGCAGTCTGTTCGTAAATAAAAACTAGACATTAATTTATCAAGAATAATGCAATACCAGTTTCTTTTCTCCTCTTACTAGCCTCTGATTCTCACGTCTCAATGTCAACAGCAGACACGCAAGTAACCACCTATGTTTAGGAAACAAGACCTTAAGCATTGTCTACCATGAGTGCATGAGCACAATTCATATGTATGTATGCAAGCTGGGCTGAGAAGGAGATTCAAAGGAAGATCACTCAATTCAAACGGTTTACCCTCCCTTTAGTATGACTCTTTTGAAGCGCTTTATGTATAAATGCATGCATATGCTCACACACAATGAGAGAGGCGCATCATTGGCCAACTCAGTAATAGAATTTTAAGATTTACCATACAAATTGAAGTGGGCAACACTGGCAGATAAGTTTCATTACAATCAAATAGATGAATTTAAGAAACATAGAAATAAATAGAACTCCAATGGATTGTTACCTGCTTTACAAGCTTTATATATATCAGAAGATGCACCCAGGTACTGCAAGAGAACAGATTAATGTGATATCAAGTGTGCCAACAATCAAGGACAAAGCACCCAACATTTCATGCTCAGACAATTTTTGTTGAGAGTTCATATTTTTCAGGTTCAAGCTTATAAGATAGCTTTTTGCTCTGAATTTAACTTTCTGAAAATGCTAGTTTAGTGAACTAGCGTAGTTGCATTGGTTTGCAAATGAGCATGAGGAAAACCCAAAGGACATATCTTCATGAAAACAAACATTACAAGCATTAACGTATATCTGCAAAATGAATAAATACATTGCAATACATAGCTAATGTCTGTAAACGACAATGACATACAGCAGTAACAGGGAAAGCAACAATAACAACACTCACGAAAACTATTCTATTTGTTGTGTGTCATCCGGCCAAAATAAGGTTAACACATTATTCAAATCAGAAAGCATAAAGCTAACAGAAAAGATCATATAGCTCCCAACCAACCTTCCAATCCACATATAAAGGGACAAGCAAATGAGGTGACTAAATCCTAGAAACCATAAAAGGATCCATTTAATTTCAAGGTATCTGCCTTTTAACTTTCATATCCCATGAAAGGATATTGCTAATTAGCAGTATTTTATCTGAAACAAAACCCCGATCACTTATTCAACTATATCACATTTGATGAAAAACACTAAATCCCATTTGAAATCTCCACTATCACCTCCTGTCCTAGTAACACATACAAATGTCATTTAAAACAACACTCACCCAGTTCATCTTCAACTGATCCACCCATACAATGATTCAGCCAATATTGGGTTTGAAAGTTCATTCTCAAAACACACATTTCAGCTACAATAATCAAGAAGAATTAGGCAATGTACCTCGAAATTATAGCAATTCCTAGGACAGAAAGCTTTCTGTTCCCAGGTCACTATAGGTTTCTAATTTTCTTTTCAAGGATAATCTTGATGCAAATAAATACTCTCAACTATCAACACTAGTACACCTTTGTCAGGAAACCTTCGAACTTTTAAACTACTGATGTTGCGTGAAAGTTCTTGAATGATACTCCATTATGAAGTAAAGGCCTTTATATTCCGTGCTAATATAATCTTCAATGATAAAAATAAGAATTTTCACTCACATAAATATCCAATCTCTACGGTGTTACCTAAATAAATTCCATCCACGCTGTTGGCGAATAGCTCAACTTCTAGAAAAGGTGATAATTTTGTCAAGCTTTACTTAATATGTCACAAGCATAATCAATGAGGAGATAGTCACTCAGATTGACATGCAAAACACTTATAATCTCTTTCATACATATCTAACTATAATAAATATATAGAAGATATTCTTCTTCACTTCTGCAGTTGCATCATGCTTCGATCATGTGGCTTTTTCCTCCAAATATCCCAAGTTGAATTTCCATGCAAGCCAAATTTCAAAATTTTATGTTTGTAAACATAATACAGCAAAACAAGCTACATAACATTATAGCAGTTATAAATGTGAACATCTGAAAGAATATATAACCCAGCAATCAGTGACCTCAAATTAAATATTTCAAAAGTTCACCATCTTCCTATTACCCAGTAATACTCCTCTAGTGACAAATTAGCATGGTAACAGCAATACAGCAGCAATTAAAGTAAAGACAGCTATTACCACTTTCAAATTCTACAATTGAAGTGCAAAAAGCAATCACTTGTGAGCGGCAATGATTGATACTTCGGCAACTAAAATACCACAGTACAGCAAATCATATTGGGGCTTTAATTTCTTACGTGCCAATAAAAACTCAAGTTTCTCAATGAGCGAAAACAGTGTCATTGCGTCTAGGAGGTCTGTCAGGAATCGATCCTGGTTTGAACTTAGAAGCTTCATGCTTTGCCAGCTCGGGAGGGACAGGGCTGCCACTTTGAACAAGCATCTGCTTGAGATCATAGAAGACATCAGTGTCCTGAAGAGTCAAAAATGTTGTGGCCACACCAGTCTTCCCTGCACGTCCTGTTCTTCCAATACGATGTGTGTACATTTCAATATTACTAGGCATATCATAGTTAATGACATGAGCCACATCAGGAATATCAATTCCACGGCCAGCAACATCTGTAGCAACAAGGACATTGAATCTTTTGGCCCTAAAACCCTCAAGGCTAATTTCCCTCTGCTCCTGCGACCTTCCACCGTGCAAGGTTGTTACTTTATAACCAGCCTTATCCAGATTCTTGGAAATAGTATCAGCATTCTTCTTAGTATTAACAAACACAATTGCCGTCTTATCCCCAAGATCATCGAGCAACTTCTGCAATCTCGAGAACTTTTCTGATTCCTTCATCATCATCACATGTTGGGAAATTAAATCGGTAGCCTTTCCAGCAGTACCAATGTTGACCACAACAGGATTCCTCAAATACTTTCTAGCTAGCCGCTCCACAGCTGGAGGCATCGTAGCACTAAACATATAAGTAGTCCGATAAATCTTTTTTTCATCAAGCTCCTCATCTTCATTCTCAGGTTTCAAATTACTAGATGGCATAGCATCCAAAACACCCACAACTTGGGGCTCAAAACCCATATCTATCATCCTATCAGCCTCATCAAGAACCACATAATTACACTGGTTCAATACAGCATATCGCCTCTCTAAACAATCCAGCAGACGACCAGGCGTAGCAATAACAACCTCACACCCTTGTCTAATCCTAAACCCTTGTTCTTCTATTGACTGACCACCAACAATTGAAACAACTTTAATACCCAAATAATGTGCAAACTTCATAGTTTCATCCTCAATTTGCTGCGCAAGTTCGCGAGTCGGGGCCATGACAACAGCATAAGGCCCCTCAGCTTCATTCTCTTCACTCATAGGTGGTAATCTGGATATATAAGACAACATAGGCAAGACAAAAGCAGCAGTCTTACCAGACCCTGTCTCAGCGATCCCAATCACATCCCTTTGCTGCAATCCCAAAGGAATCGCTGCCATTTGTATCGGGGAAGGCTTCTTATACCCAACTCTCTCCACAGCTTTCAACAACTCGGCACTCAATTTACTCTCAACCCAACTCCTCATTGGTCGTGGAATCTTCGACCCTTTATAGGAAATATTAAAATCTTCCCTAAATATCCTCCAATCTCGTTCAGTCATTTCTTCAAGCTTCTTTTCAGACCAATGCTTATCAACTCTCATATCGAATGTATCGTAAGTATTTGCCGCTTCTTCCTTTAACCTCTGCGCCGCGGCTTCCTCTGGTTTCTCTTCAACCCCTTCTTTTTTCCTAATCTCTTCTCTCATCTCCTTCTCATTCTTCGCCGCGAGCTTCTTTTGTTCCCTCCGATCCATTCCAGCCCTAAACCCTCGTCCGAACAAAAGCTGAGCCTCGTGAGGGTTTTGGTACAACGAATTCATATCTCTCGAAGTATCTTCAGTGTTTTCCCAATCGAAAGAAAATCTAAATTTCTCGCTAGGTTTGATAACCCTTTTTTTAGGCTTTTTCGATCCGAGGTATTGCTCTTTAATCGAATCCAATTCTTTTTCCCTTTCTCTCTCCGCCAATTTTTCCAATCGCGCTCGTTCTCGTGCCTTGGCTTCCTCCTCCCGCTCGCGTTCCCTTTCGCGCTCCCGGTTTCTCCGCTCGGATTCGCGGTCTCTTTCCCGCTGCCTTTCGCGGTCGCGGCGATCAGAGGAATCGAAAGAAGGCCTAGTGGAAGGAGAATCGGAGTTACTGTTGGTGGTGTTATTAGAGCGGTGGAGCTCTTCGAGGCGGCGTTTCTGTTGGGCGCGTTGCTCTTCGAGGCGTTTGAGGGCTAGTTCTTCGCGTTGGGCTTTGGTTAAAAAGACGGGTTTTGGAGGATTGTGGGTGCTCATGGTTTGTGTGAAAGAAAGGAAGAAGCAAAAGGACAATGGGTTTTCGCTTGGCTAATTGCAGGAGGGGAAAGGTAGAGAGATGTTCAAAGTAATGGAGATTTCTAGGAACACTTCTGCAGCTATTTCTTCTTTCCGCTCCCAGGCTTCCATTTTGTTTCCGCTGTTATTTGCCATCCCGTGCTAAATTACCACATTTACCCTTGCAATACAGACATCCAGTAAATTTTTGTTTTTTGTTCGTGTTGATAACTAATGATCGATTTTGTTCCACATAATGGATATTAATATAATATATTGACGTGTTTATATTAATATAAATTTAAAATAATAAATATTATTTTAATTAATAATAATAATATATTTATTTATTTTAAAATATAATATAATATAAAAATTAACTTAAATAATAAGTGATTTTAATATGATTTGATGGCACTAAGGAGGAAGAAGATGCGGCGTTAGAAATGGAGGCACTGATTGTGGGAAGAAATTTGCTTGTATTTGTTTTTGCTTTCATTATTGCTTCCAACTTCTCTGTTTCATCATTTCACTCTTTTAGAGGGTGACATGAATTTTTAGTGATTACATAATTTTTAATAAATATAACATTTATTACATTTAATATAAGATAACTGAATAAACTAATACAATCTAACACAAAAGTAAATCAAGTCTTGTATGAACCAACCAAAGACTTCATGCCTCTCCTCATTAGTGATATAAGGCTCCAAACTATGCTTTTTTTCTTTTACAAAGTCACTTTTATGAATTTATGAATACAAAATACTATTGCAATCACTTTCAATTAATAATAATATATTATAAAAGATAATTGACAAATCAATAAGAAAACAAATAAACTAAGTCCAAATAAGATGAAATTTCAAAATTTCAAGACTTGTTTTCTATAGTCGAGACACAAATTAAGAATTTTAAACAATTGATTAGCTAAATTGCTGCCGATTTGAAAAGAAATGTTGCAGAAACATCTTCTCTCAACAGCTGTAGTTGATAAGAGAAGCCACGTGTAACGTGTCCCTTGCCACGCGTAACTCTGCACGCAAAAGCAACGTGGCCGAACTCATGATCAACGGACCTTAAAGCGAGCTGGCTCGGGCAGCCTTCACTCGTCCAACCCCCACAATCCAAAACGACTCAAACCGAAATTAGCCAAGCAAAGCAATAGAGCGATGTATCACCCACAAGTTCCAGGAAAGCCAACTCAGACTGCCACTTCCCTCCTTGAGACGGCCACTGGCACCATCCAAGCCTTTGTCCCCGTCAAACAAATCCATCAACATCTCTGCGCGTAATTAGCCGTTCTGTTTTGCTTGTTTTGTTTTACCAAATTTTCTAAATTTATTGTCAATTTCCTCTCATTAGCCATGTTGCTCGCATTGCTGTAGATTTCATTTCTATGGGTACGACATGACCCGTCAGGTCGAGGCTCACCATTTCTGCGCCCATCAAAACGAAGAAATGCGGCAGTGTCTCATAGACGACAGCCCTGAAGCAGATGCAAAGCTTATTGGATTGGAGTATATCATATCGGAGAATTTGTTTTTGACCTTGCCCGACAATGAGAAACCGCTTTGGCACTCGCATCTGTGCGAGGTGAAGAGCGGGGTGCTGTTCATGCCAACATTTCCTGGGCCAATCGAGAGGCAGGACCTTGATAAGGTTTGCAAGACTTACGGTAAAACGATCCATTTCTGGCAGGTTGACAGGTGCGACAATCTCCCTCTTGGGCTGCCTCAGCTGATGATGGCTCTCACTAGGGATGGCCAGCTCTGTGATGAACTTGCCCGAGGTAAAAAGCCTTTGAAAATAATATTGTAAGACTTTATTTGTTTCCCAAGAATTAACCATGCATTCAATGGTATATGCATGCAGATGTTGACAAGCGATTCGGGGTTGCCTTTGCGAATGAGAGGGCGAACCGAGCTGAGCTGACTGGTCCGACACATGGGATTCATCCGCTGGCTAATGGCGGTGGAGGAGGGCTCAAGGCACAACTAAGGGGGGTAGATTGCAAGCCTTTTGATTCCGTTCCCCGGGTCTTTGTCTGAATTTGCACCTTGTAACGCATGAATTACACAGCTTTCTCTAATCCTAGTTGTTCCCCGACCTCTCTGAACAACATGTGGACGGCAAAACTAATAATAAAATGAAAAAAGCCACGCCACAGCAGTAATCAATGCCATTGAGTTTGCTCTTAAAGCAGCTCTCTCTTAAGACCTGATCGTTAACCCTAGATAACTCATTACCAGGGGCGGGAGTTGAGATCAACTGTTATAGAAATTAACTTACCCAAAAATAACAATTTCGAGCGAATTGAAGTTTTATTGGAAACAACTGTACTGGAAATTTCTAGCTTACCAAACATATTACTACAATTTTAATTTATTTCATATTATAATATAACAAATAATGGAACTCAAATGGCAATAATATAATTTGAACTAATTGAGGGCATTTGGATTCCTTGCTCTGTATTTCTCATGGATGATGTTGGTCATTTGACTTTGGTAAGTGGGATGAATTTTCGGTTTTAAGCATAAATTATGAGTTTTTTTACGATAAATGAAACAAAATTAGCAATATCTAATATCTAAAAATGAGAGCGTTTAGCTTTATGTAGGCATATAGTTATCAATATCTTATAATATTATTTTAAAATATGCGATACATAAGAATATTTCAATTTTTTATATATTAGATATTATCATGAGGTTATATATACATCTTCATAATTTTTTATATATTATTATATATTAGATATTACCATGAGGTCATATAGATTTATCAAATTTGATGTATCAATTGATACATGTCTATATACGATATATTTCATACGAAATATTCGTACATTACATAAAAAAATCTGTTGCTTTATTTTTTGGGTATGAGCTGAAATATAATAAGTCACATTACTTTTTAGGTTGTAGACTTCGTAATGCCTTTTAAAACTTTATACTTTAGAAAAAAATTAATAAAGAGTAAAAGGGTAAAGATTAACCTTTGGGTCATATTAAAAAATAATTTTCAAAAATAAGATTTTTTTAAAGATAATAGTTTTTAGAATTTTAACTAGTTTTAGTTAAATTGAATAAAATTATTTTTAATGATGTCACATGTCATGCATATGGTATTATACACTATGTTGAAAAAAATATTATTGTTATACATTTTATATATATATATATATATATATATAAAAACATGTTATACATCATGCTCAAAAAGAAAATATTTTGCTACATATTATGGTTAAAAAAAGTTATTACATGTTTTATTGAAAACAAATAATTGTTACATGTCATGTACAAAAATATGTTACACATTATGTTAAAAAAAATATTGTTATTACTCGACATATTGAAAAAATATTGTTATTACACGTCATGTTTAAAAAATTTTGTTTTACTTTAAAGTTTAAAATGTTGTTGTTACTTACGAACAAAAACTTCAAATCCTCTCGACTCTCTTACTATTTTTTTTTACAATTTGACACTGATTAAAATATTTTTAATATGTTTTCATAAATTAAAACACAAATTTTTTTTATCTAAAATACCTATTTCGATTAAAAATTGAAAAAAAAATCTGTTTAAAACTCTAAGTTTATAAATTTCAAATTCATTCTTAAGTTTATTAGTATCTAGGTTCTGAATTGATCCAATTAAAAGTTATTTCAAATATCCATGATATTTTTACCATTTTAGTTTCATCTAGTATACTATAAAATCAAAATTTTCAAATAGCCACTCAACTCAAACACATCAAAACTATCACTTGACATATTGAAAGCACAACGGAAGGCAAAGAGAGAAAATGATAAAATTAGAGAGACTGATGGTGAGAGAGAGAAATCGAAAACACATATGGATAAAAATCGAAAGCACATATGGATAAAAATTGTAATTAATTATTTAATTTATTTAAAATAGTTTCAAAAACATTTTTATTAAATCATAATTAAATAAATTTTAATGATTAATTTGAAATACCCTTGTCAAAAGGATTATTCTTTACAATTTTCTCTTATCCTTTTGACCATTTTTTTTCCTAGTCGGGTCTCTTGGCTAACCAAAATTCAAACTTAACCCTTAAGTTTCAATGAAAATGATTTCCAAGTTGGGAAGAACAAACTGCTTATTGCTGGCTTTAGACGCTGATAATAAACTGTTAAACAATAACTATGCATGAAATGTTAAGAATCAATTCATTCATTCAAACAACAAAAAGAAATGATGGTAGTATATATCATCAAAGATAAGTAGAGAGAGAGGGTACAGGGTACAGCTCAAATATATATTTGCAGCCTTGCTATGCGAGGAGAATTGGTATTGAAGCTGCAATCGTTCGCTTCTCCTATCACCCTCAATATACTGAGCATCAATTACAAAAATGCCTTTCCCTTGCATCAGCTCTCTCTCTCTCTCTCTCTCTATATATATA
>NW_018397264.1:2554928-2638254 GCF_002168275.2 Theobroma umbraticum
CTATATATATATATATACACACACACACACACATTAGAGAATGACTTGTGCGTTGCACACAGATCAAATATAAGATATTCATGCATATAATCTTCGTAGAGTCTATTCCTATGTGAAAAGAGTAGAAGAAGGCAAAGCTTAATTGGTCATCGAAAATGAAAAATCAAAGGCTTCGGATGAATAGTACTAGAAGAGATCATGGATAAATGTTGGAGGCAGAGAATTGGGCCAGGCCTCTTCGCTAGCAGAGATGGGAGTTATTCACCAAAAGAGAAAAGTAGTGGCCATTGAGCAACTCCAATTTTCTTAGGCTCATTATATTGGGCCCATTGCCGGTCGTACTAAACAAATTTGGTTCGACTTGAACTAGATATTGTGCCGACATCCAAAAGTTCAATTCTAGGGCATTTCACCGAGTAATTGACATTTTCTGGACAAAATGATGCAATCATGTGATAACTAACATAGCACAGCTCAAAACTTCGAACCATGAAGTTGGCAAACCACAATATCATCCCCTCCATCATCCAGAATCACCAAAAAGAACTTTTTTGTGCTTCTTTTCCTTCTCCTTTTCTTTTGATTGGAGTGATTTTTCGAAAAATTTCATCTTTTTTCCAAATCTCAAAAGATTGAAGACTTAAAACTCTCAGGTTTAAGTATTGTTTTGGAGATTAGATGAAATTAATCAGTGAAAAGTGTAAAGGCAAAAAGAAGAAGAGAAAAAAGGGCTCGAAAGAACCAAAATCCCCTCGGCCACAACTTGGTATAGGTTTCGTTTTCAAAAAAAAAAAGAGAAAAAAAGAAAAAAGAAGGGTTTTTTTTTTTTTTAAGAAAAGTAAACCAATTAAAAGGTTAAAGGAGACATAAGGAATCGAAACGTAGAATTTTTCAAACTTGATTGGCGACGGATGACAGATGACACTGACGATAGACAACGGTGGTGGTCAGATCCTAGGTAGGTCATAGAAAGAGCAAAAGGAAGAAGAAAATGGAAAGGCTTATACAACTTCTTCGAAATTTAAAAAAAAAAAAGGAGAATAAGAAAATATCACATCAATTGTCACATGATTCATTAAGAGAAATTTTCCATTAAAAATCAAGGACTCATTTTGATATAATAAAAAAGATTAGAGACTTAATTTAAAAAATGAGCATAGTTTAGGAGTTTTTTTTTTACTATTTATATCTTTATTTTGTCAAACACCTAAAAATTTTGGAGAGGTTAACAAATTGTCATGGCCATTCTAGCCCGACCTTGGCTCTAATTTTGGGTGCTGCTAAACGAGGATAAATAAACACATTAGATTAAAGAATAGAAACATCACAAAAATAGATATATCTTTATCTATCTATCTATATATAGAAAGAGAATAAAAGTCTAACAAGGCATCTGTTGAGGAAAGCAAATTGTAGAAGAGAAAATGTGAAGAGATGAAAATAGGGTCATGCATAATACATATATATGATTCAATGTATCAAGAAAAACTGTGGCACCGAAGACTGATTGTTACCAAATGATAGAAAAAGACAGAAAGAAAGGTCACTTCACCTTTTGGAATCATTGTTGGAATGATAAATACTGAGCCCCAACCATTCTGCCAAATAATGCAAAATGCGAGATAAAGGGTCATCCTCTGGTAGGGCTAGACAAACTACAATACATGTTTTAGTGGTGAACATTTTCATTGCTGTTTTCTGTTCTGACCAAACGCTATATATGCTTCCCAATGTACTGGGGTGCACTGTCAACAGAAAGCCATTCACTCAGAAAAGTGTTGGTTGGCCAATGAGGAGAGGTTGCCCGGTTCACAAGAAACTTGCAAGAATGAAATAATGGGACACGAAAACATATCGTGAGTCAATGCAGTGTTTGACACAAGTTCTACCGTTTCAGAGATTGTCTAGTATGATGAAAGTTTAGGTAATTTAAGGTTCAAATTTATCAAAAAAGGTTCAATCCCAGTAGCCCCTGGATGGGGCATTGTTTTTACTGTCACATTGTCATCAAGCTTTGGAGCAGCCTAACTGGGGTCTCTACCAGCCGACGTGGATAATGCCTGCAACAACCTGAGCACTATCCACAATGCCTTCCTTTTTCTGCTCTGACTAGTCGGCCCCCCTCTTCCTATCCAGACCAAATTAGTGAGCATTACCCTAGCTAGGCCTCTCTTGAACGCAGGAATCGTTGAATATTTTCGAATCATGGCAACCAGAAGGACGAGCGAAGTTTATGTGATCCTCTCACTGTATCATCGTCATCATAAGGTTTTACTCTATCGTCGAATAGTTGAATAATAAATAACAAATCATTTATTTTTCTCATTTCTCTTACCATAATATCCATTTTTGCTACTCATCAATGAAATCGTCAAAGAGTACTGAAGGACCCTAATCTTAAATTCCTTAATGATTTAATTATTGCTAATTAATCTCTATTTTCCTCGATCTTGTTCCTTGGAATTTCATGTTTGTAAGTTGTTATTGTAATGCCATTGAACAATATTGAACATTTTCTTTAAAACAAAAGGCTGAATCTTTATCAGAAGGTACTATACCACTACTACTACAGAGACTAACCAGTCTGGGGCCTGGGCATGGTGTGAGTAGTGAGACCTCATTGTTGTTATTGGTGATCCACTTAAACTTGTTTCAATTTTTTTGGGGGGGTTGGAATCCCACTTGAACTTTGATAATAAACAATTACAATAGAAATGATGGCGGCCACTTCCACCACTAATTATATTTGATGATGACTTTAGAGTCTTGGGTCAATATCCCATCTTTTAGAAAGTGATAAACAGAGGCATCCTTCCATGGGCCTGCACTTTAATCTCCAGGTTTGACAAGTCGTAATTCCAAGCAGATTCTCCGGGTGCCTTTTGCTTTCCCCCTCTCACCAAGCTATGTGCGATTTCCAATAACGCTTTGATGCTCGATCCCCAAACTCGAGGGACAGGTTTCCTTTCCTCTCCAACCGACATGCCTTGCCCTTTTGGCAATTTACAATTTACACAGATAAAAATTATATTTGACTGAACTCGAGTAGATCTGTCAAAGATGAAAGATGATCATAACTTATAATAAAATCTAACTCTTTCAAACATATGGCAAGTTTAAATGGATTGGGGGGCGCTAAGGTTGCTTCAAGTATGCAAGTCTTTTGAAATTTGTTCCCCCCTAGCTCGTCCTCTTAGAATGATTGTTTTGACCTTAATTAATGAATTTGGACTCTACAATTGGTTGATAGAAAAACTTTTTACACTACATGAAGCATCAACTTTGATTTTAACCTTATATTGAGCCAAACTTATAACACAACTAGTGTTTTCAAATGGCCGCGGAAGAGAGGGTCAATATGTGTGGCTCATGGCTTCCTTGTCAAACAACTGGTCAATGTATATTTGCTTCTCTGTCACTAGAGGGTGCTGACATATGATGCACATGACCCAAAACAAAATTGAAATGATGGTGAATTGCCTAGCATATACGGCGTAGCGATATGTGTCTTTCAGGCAAACAATTTGTGATCACCACATGGTGGCAAGAAAACAGAAAGCAACAAACATAGCTTCTCTGGATTCTGTTTTTGCCCATAGAGTTCGTAATGAAGATGAGGTTGAACAATACTTGTGAACAACCTTTCTCTCTCTCTCTCCGTTCCTTCTCCCAATTGTATCCATCTCCATCGTGCATGTAGCAATGGGATAGGAAGAGTACAATATATAGTTTAAGGTTGGTTTGATGTTGCCATTCATTGTAAGTAATTGAAAATTAATAAATGAAATCTCATCTACTTACAAATGGCAATCAAAACCTGTCTTTTTTTTTTGTTTAGTTGGAAACTTGAGGGTTGTGCAATTGAGCTTCAAATTGCATTTCTACTATTGGTATGGGATCAAATTCATTTTCTTGGCTTCCTTCTTTCACATAAATAGTATTATTGTCTTCTTTTTATATATAGATATAGATAATAAAAACATTATATAGTTGTATCAAATATTTAGATTTGTAAGTATTATTAACTCATAGCATACCGACACTAGCCATCAAATTAAAAATATATCTTTTTTTTTAATTGAAATTTCCATGAGTGGTATAGATTTTCTGGTCCCTGTAATTCTTTTCTCGACGAGTATAAATGCTTTTCTTTTCTTATGTCATCTAAAGCTAGCAAACTTTATATAACCCAAATTTATATTTACAAGCTTAATATTGTATTATATACTATTATTTTCTTTTTTCAAAGAAATGATAAAAAAAACGTGAGTACGCAATTAAAGAATTTTCCCACAAAAGGTACAACTCGGATTTTGCCTCCTAAAGAACACAGAAGTGGTCCCTTCAAATCCCAAGGCCACCAGGAACATGGCCTAGAGCCACTGAACTGCCACGCGCCCGTCATCAAATGGCAAAGTGGTCCTACCTGACCGGCAATACCCAGTAGTCCATCAGTCTGCCTTCACAAATTTCCCTGTTTTGCAGAGGCATGCGAGTGTTAATAAAACGATAGGTTTTTTTTATTTCCTTTGTGGCTTTGCCTTAGTCTACCCTGGGTGTAATCTTGCAATTCTTCGTTTCGTTTTTGACACTTACGAAGCCCTGTTTGATCCTTGGGGAAACGAAAAATGACAGGCGTCCTGGAGAAAGAAGGGGTTACCCTGGAAGAGCTCAAGGAGAAAATGGCTGAGTTTGCGAGGGAAAGAGACTGGGATCAGTTTCACAGCCCTAGGAATCTCCTGCTGGCCCTGGTACAAAACTTAATAACGCTTCTAAGTTTTTATAAAACCCTAAAACATTTTTTTATATCTCCTAAACCCATTTGAATTTCTCAATTACCCATTATACCCCATGTTAAGTTTATCTGCTAAATGGTTTACTTCTTGTCTTTCCCTTTTTTTTATTGGTTCACTCTTCTGCCTGCATCTATTATTTGTTTAAGTTGACTTTTGGCTGGTTTTGTTAAGACTTTTTGGCCCATGTCCGTTTTTTATTTTTGTTTTGATTTGTTCTTTTTCGGTGAAAATGCCTTTGCGTTGTATTATGATAGACAAAGTAATGAACAGTTTTTCTTATGTATTTTACGACAGAGATTCAAGGGAATTGAGAGAAAACAATAAGAAAGTAACATTGGTCTTCCTTTGATCAGCCGTCTAAGGCTTTTTGTAGCTGCTAACAGTTGGTAATTATTCAGTTCTTTTGCCCAAATCGACTTCTTTATGTCATGAGGAGTCTCTGGCAGTTGGTTTTAGACTTGCAATGGCATGCCGGTTTTGTGGCTAATAAGATTACTCCTTATCTTTCAATAAAAAAAAAGAATGGACCGGTAGAATTGATTCCTTATCCACTTGTTAAGAATAGAGTCCCACTCAAAATTGGATTTTTTAATATTGTTTTCCTGAAAACCCATTCTGGAATTTTTGGTCTTTGCCCCTTGTTTGGATTCTGTGAGATTCACTGCCATTCCATCAACTGTACAATCAAGAAATGTCATGACAGTAATGATAACAGTACCACAAGTACCATTGCTTGATGATCTCTTGTCTGCTCCTTCCATATGTTTGAATCACTGTTGCAAGTAAGTGAAAGACAGGAGTGATGGAAATCACTTCTAGGCCACAAAAATCATAAGTGAATACGAAAAAAAGAATCTTGTACTGGTTGTTTCATATGATGTAACTCATGTCAAGACCCCACATTTTCCCTCATTACCCGCAAGGGCACAATCCTGGTTCCTTGCTCCTTTGTCAGTCCCGTTGTTTCGCTTCTTCAGCATTCTCTACTCTTTACTTTGTATGAACATATTTCAGGTAGGAGAAGTGGGAGAACTGTCTGAGATATTTCAGTGGAAAGGAGAGGTGCCAAGAGGACTCCCTGATTGGAAAGATGAAGAGAAACAACACCTGGGTGAGGAGCTATCAGATGTGTTGCTATACCTTGTTAGGCTTTCTGATATATGTGGGGTTGATCTTGGTAAAGCTGCTTTGAGAAAGCTGAAGATCAATGCCATTAAATACCCAGTCAAGCTTTGCAAAGGGTCTTCCAAAAAGCACACCCATATGAATGTGGATAAGAACAATTTTAATGGTGATAGTGGTAGTGCTGCTGCTACTAAGGGCATGACAAGTGACAGCAAAAGTAGTAGCGATGCTGATGTTTGAAATGTGGGTGTGAATATATTATGTCCGCTAGACTAAACTGGACTGCTTGGATTTTTAGCCATTTGTTTTTCTCATGTTATTTGTATAATTAATCTCATCTCATATATAGGGCCTTTCTAAGCAGCCTATACTATATTATAATGGCTTTACACTTCTGTACTGTTGGTCCCTCTCTCTCTCAGGGGTGATTCGGTGGGACCAAGGGTGCATAGTTTTAGTAGCATGTGTGTGTTGTTTTAGTATTATTTTTTGTGTGAGAAGAATCTGGGGTGGTATGCCACGCTGCCTGGAGTTAATAGTATAATAGCGTATCAGAGATTTTATGACTGTGGTCACTGTGTTGTACTGAAGTGTGTCATTCTGCAGGGCCAGGGAGATGTCAACATTTTTTTTAATGTTTCCCTGAGAGAGGGCGTCCATGACCATGATGGGTATGGTTTCCTTTGGACATTTGCCTAGATAGGAGGGAGGTATGATTCGTCAAGTTTACTGTTCTTTCGTTCTGCTTAAAGGGTATGACCGAGCAATGTTGATATAATGCCAGGTTCCTACTTGGCTCGATTAATTAACTCAAAGAACTCGAGCTTGAGTGGATTAAATAACAGAGCAAGCGAGGCTGGACCTCGGTTAAGTTTTATTTTATATATATATATATATATATATATCAATTTGGTCAGAAGATGTAATAGACTTACTTGAACTGAATAGGATTTATATTTGAGTTTGAACAGAACATGTAAATAAATATTCTATTCTATTCATATGTAAAAGTCGAAAGATTAATTACACCCGAACTAACCACGCGAAACAGAAGGCCCAAAGGCATCCGCTTCAGGCAAAGGTACCAACTCAGTTGGCGGAATATCTAAACATATGATCCAATCAGATGCTAATGTTTAAAGATTTCACTGTTTTATAATAATTCTTCATTGGGCTTAGATCTAGGGTATACAAATGTAGGAAAACGGGCATTTGTCAAGTCTGAATTTAGTCCGAAAATTGACCTTAAAATTTGTAAAAGATTATAGTCGTTGCCATTAAGCAAAGCAAAGAAACAAATTAATAAGGACAAAAGCCTAGAAAGCTTAAAGATGAAATTTAACGATGATGAGAGTGAAATTAGCTGAATGGACTGATATTTCGGTGCGGTGAAAAGATTTGCACCCATGGGTGAAGTTTGTCAATCCATTGAATCTCTTGTTTAGTCAATCGAATATTTTATTTTATTTTTAATTGAGAAAAAAGAAATTTGATACGTAAGAGATTATATATCAATTAATAAATTAAATACTTAAATACGGATATCGTATTAGTATTGACAATGCTAAGTTTGTCAATAAACTTCCATTGCCAGAGTAAATTAGAAAGAATTAACAGCAGATGCAAAGGGAAAGAAAGGAAAAAAAACAAAAAACAAAAGAGTTAGTGTTACTTCGATCTACGGATCTTATATTTCTCCACATTATTATTTTTATTATATATTTTCATTTTTATTTGTTTTTCTGTTATTGTGTTATAGTTTGTTTCTAATTGAACCATCTACATTAAATTAGAATTCATTAACGTATCCTTTGTCTTGCAATTCCAAGATTCTGTCCACAACCTAATATTATCAACAGATTCATGTCCTTCTATTTCTATCGTTCTTACCCAAAACAAAAGTCTCATTTTAACCAAGTAAACAACTCTCAAACTTTTTCACTATAAACTGTCTCATTACAATAAGTCATAAAGACCACAATGCCACACCACTATTTCCTTTGAGAGGCCCCCAACCGAAAACAATTATCCCAAGATTTAGTGAATGATTCCATTTCCACTGAATTGGAAATATAACCCAATTTAAACCCCACCAACGAAACACATAGAACCAAGTTACGTTGTCCAAAAACAAGTGACATGAAATCAAAATATATGAACACATTCCTCCACTAGACCACACCAAACACAAGCATTGGCCATTCTCAAAGTGTACCCAACGGGATCTCAAGAAGCTTTTGGTGGATATGCAGTTTAAAATAACGTATGATTATGTTATTATGTTAAATCAACATGCCACGTCATCATCAATTATGATATATTATCATACTACATTAGTGTCATGTGATATAAAATGATAAATAGTATTTTGATTAAGTTAATTATTAGTTATAAAGATTTATTTGATTTAAAATAAAATTACAATGACTTATTAAATTTTTCAGAATAATTTAAATATATTTTTTGCATAGTGTTCCCTAATTTATTTTAAATGTCACTATAGTTAATCCAGGCATAAATATATTATCTGACAAACAAATGTAAGATAAATTAACAGTGCTCTAGCCGCCCGAGAGTACGCAAATAGTAAGATAAATGAAACTGGAATAAGGCATGAGAGTTTGCTAATGTATTAGTGCGCAAATAGTGAGAAATTGAATGTCATTTATGGCTTTCTCTGGCATAACTTTATGTTTTCTTCTAATTGCAGGAAGCCTGCATTAATGGTTGTCACTACAAGTCCATCTATTGTCTTACCTATAACACTGACTATCAGAATCCATAAATTCAATGTAGCATATTGATTCCCCTTAAGTTGTTTCTCCATTCCCATTCCAGACATGGGGCCTTAATCTATCCCCATTCGTTCATTTAATTTAAATTTTATACGCGAATATTCTAATCACTGCCAACACTCGTCTCTCTGGTTTGCCTTTTAGGGTCTCATGGTGCTAATCATTATGCCATGAATGTAAGCAGAAACAATTAACTTTTTTGTGTTTTTATTACCATAACAATTTAATACCTAAGGCCTTATTTCATGATTTATTTAGAAAAAGGATGACCACAACTAAACATGAAGATACATTACACTAAGTACGCACCAAAGGAAGATTGTTTAGTGAGGGTTGGAAACTGGGACTATGCATCGGATGGTAAAGTTACACTAGTATTAGTTACAACTGACCTAGTCGAACAAGGAGTCACAGCGCAAGGTTGGATCGTATCAGCTATATCAGAATCTTCATCATCACTTTTTCGAATAACATTAGCTTCTCCTGACGCTCTAATCCGCTCCAGGTCCATCGCAACTTGTTTCATTGTAGGCCTTGTCTGTCCCTTAAGGTTCAAGCATCTTTTTGCTAACTTAGCAACGGCTATAATCTCTTCTTGTGTACCATCATCCATTACATGAGGATCAAGAACATCAAACAATGACTTCTCATTCATTGAAAGTAGAAAAAGGGCTACCAAGCTTCTCGCTTCCTCTGATTGTGTGGAAGAGATAGGTTTTTGTCCCGTTAAAAGTTCAATCAGAACAACTCCAAAACTATGAACATTGCTTTTCTTTGTAAATTGACATGATAAAAAATGCTTTGGATCCAAATATCGGCAAGTTCCTTGAACTCGAGTGGTTAGATGAGTTTGCACAATTGCAATTGATCTGGCAGCTTTGCTTTATATTTATCATCCAAAAGTATGTTGTTACACTTTATATCTCGATGATAAATAGGGATAGAAGCAGAGAAATGCAAATAAGATAAAGCATTCGCTATTTTTGTTGCAATACGTAAATGCATTTTTCTTGTCAGTGGGAACTCTTCATTTTTATCGTGTATGAGTTGAGAGAGTGTTCCATTTGAAACGAACTCATGCACTAACAAAGGGACTTTTGCTTCCAAGCAACATCCTAAAAGCTTAACTACATTTCTATGGTTAATTTGTGATAAAATTATCACCTCATTAATGAATTGTTAAACCATCATTTCATCTAGTATCTTTTGATCCTCCATCATTTTAGACTTCTTAATAGCAACAATGCTTCCATCCGTTAACATTCGTTTATATATAATTCCTTGGCCTCCTTGACCAGGGATTCGATTCTCGTTATAATACTCCGTAGCCTTTTCCCAATTCCTTTGAGGTGAACAATTTTATTTTGTCAACATTACCTTCATTGCTGGACAATTGCCGTTGCAGTAGTAAACCTCCATTCCTTTTAAAGTACTTTTGCTTAAGCTTGATACTTTTTCTTCTTTTCACTACTTTGTACATACTCCATGTGCCAAGCAGTACAAACAGTGTCCCAATACTTGTGCTACAACCTGTACAACGCAAAGATATATACATATAAAAGGTGAAATTGAAAACATTAATTTCAAACAAGAATTAAAAACTATAAATATATTTCAACAATGGTGCATGTTTTCAATCTGAAAGAGAATTTAATACACACCTATAATGATCGCCCTAGCCTGAGTCTTTTGGCTCGCACGTATGTTCGGTGTAGTTGTATTGATATCCAGGAGGGCATGGCACACAAGACTTGCCAGGAGCATTCACGCAAAGCATATGACAGTACTTATATTTATAATACTTATTATATTCAGGATACGGACATTTTTTTGGTTCTGTCATATATGAAATTAATGAATAAAATAAAGTTATTTTCAAATAAAAATATATTAAGTAAGAAATAATATCCTGGCTGCATGAGACCTCTTAACCTTCATTCAACGTACACGGCGCAACTTTTGGTGTGCCCCATTGCAGTTTTGTAGAAAAGTTTTTCTTGCTGCTTAACTTAACGCGGTGTGAATATATTAATGAAATGTTATCAGTCAAGAAAGCAGATCCGCATGATCTATTGCTGCCATTACTAGGATAAATCTCTGTCATGTTTGCAACAAAAGAACTGAGACCCTGAGGAACACTCGTAAATCAGGCACCGTAGGAAGACACAATATTGCTACAACCTGATTGCAGACAGCCACCAATAAGATGAGTTTGACTGTGAAGAATATAGTAGCCAAACTGCCGCAACCTACAGATGCGAAATAATTGTCGATTGAGAAGGAAAATGGGCTACCTGTTAGGTTGACACTAACCCCATTATTATGTATATCCTGGCATTGGATATGTGTTACAGGGTTTGTTCACTTGAACGCTTCCTTAGGTAAATGAAGAAGAGAGTAGTTCCAGACCGATGCTGCTTAAGAAAGGGCTTTTCCCATCGGTGGTTTCGATGCAAGTTACTTTGGACCACTCATTCACTGTACAATCAGACTTCCTATCAGATACTGCTTTAAATTCTTTGCATCGTGTGTCTGCTTATCAAAAAAAATAAATTGCACCAAGTTAATACCAAGGAAAACAAATTCACAAATATTTCTTTTTTGGGTAGTTTAAAAAAAAATGAAAGTCCTCGAAAACAAGAAACAAAAAACAAAGACATTGTCAAAGATTGCTATTTAATAGTGATAGTGACTAGATACATGTTGACCTCCCAAGTTGCATTTCACAGTATCCCACTCGAGCACTGCAGGAACATGCGTCGTACTAATGTTTACGTCACCATCAAGGAGAAGCCCCGGATCTGGATCTAACATGCCCCTGAAAACAAGAAAACAGATGATCTGCATCTCTGCTGTCCTTATGATCGGGACACATCTCTGATATGGTTGCTGTATAGGATTTCAGATTTTCAAGAATTGAGGCGTGGCAGCTAGATTAGAAGACACGTCACCACATCTTGGCTGCAGACAGCCACCAATACGATAAGTTTGGTTACGAAAAATAGTAGCCAAATTGCCGCAACTTAGAGACCAGAACAAATTGTATCTACTTGAGAAGGAAAATGGACTGTCTGTTCGGTTGACACTAGCAGCGGTGCCATTATTATCTTTATTGCCGCGGTTGACATAACTTACTGGACTATTGACGACGACGATTCTCGAGGACAAAAACAGAAGCTCCAGATTGATGCGACTGATGAAAGGCTTTAGCTCACTAGCAATTTTTTTGCAAGTTGCTCTAAACCACGTATTCGCATAACAGCCGGCTTTTATTCCAAATGGATATGAAATATTAACATCCACACATTTTCCGCACAACCAAGCTCGCCTGGTTCTTGCTATGCTGCTGCTTGTGTTAGCCATAGTAGGAAGATGAAGTAATACACCGAGTGAACACCCATTCGCTGTTTCTCCCTTGTCCCATTAATTTGTTTGTGTAAAGGAGTTCTTGTGAGAAGGAGAGTTGAACCATACATTATATATAAGTAAAAAGGACAGATAAATATTGGAGCAATCCTTTAACTACTAAATGTTATTGCAAGTGAAAGAGAATAGATGTAGTAAAATAATATTTGATAATATGTTACTAACTTTTAAATGAATCGTGAAAACTTTATATATAGAGTTAGAAGAAGAGTTATTCAAGGATATGATTTAATTCATAAAATAAAGATTAATTAGATGGGTAAAAAGTTTCAAAGAAATTTCTTAGCTCTTGCGCTCCCCTTTTCCACTTTCGGTAAACATTGTTTATTGAAAGAAACAGTGCCAATCAAGCTGGAAAGCGAGCCATATATTCGAAAATTTTAACAGCGGAAAGTCGATAGTTAATTGCATGCATATGCTCGTTGATGAAGTATTCAGCCCCCAAAGTTGAATAATTACAAGGAATGTTGCTTGCCCGTTTACAATGTGTTTGGTAAACGAAGGAAGGATTATGGAGTTACGAGAGAACCGAAGAGAAAATGGCAAATGACATAACACAAGGCTGAAACAGGCAAAGGTACTGTTGACATTGCAACGAGTCCTATCTATTCTTTTAAAAGGTAAATATATAAATATATATAATACGTAAATTTAAATCCATCAGTAACGAGTATCATTACTACACAATTTTGATTTAGGATTACATATTTTTTAAAATTTATTATTATAAATATTTTAATAATATAGTTTTATATTTTTTAGGGCTAAGACTACAATTCTAATATTGCTGCTAAATGTAAAAAGAATGTAACTAAAAATTTAAAACTGAAATTAAAAATTTAAATAATTACATTTTTAAAATTTTACTACATAAAAAAATATAATCTAAAAAATGTGATTAAAATCAAAATTTGTTATCGTTTGTCGAGAAGAACTTTTTTGTTTGTCTCTCTTCACCATTTTCATGGGGTAGGGATTGGACAAAGGAACGTTAAAATAATTTTAAAAAAAAAACAACGAATACCATTAAGAACATTTTAATGAAATGTGGAATTTTAAACAACCTAATTGCCGACAAGAAAATGTTTTTTCACGAGACTTATTTGGACCAAAAAAGACAAAGATTGGCTCACTGCTCACTGCTTTTGGCCTCGTTTATTGCCAGCATATCTCCAAAGCCATTTGCTTTGGTATCAGGCAGTTTTAATTTTCTTAAGATAAATTAATTCAAGGAATTAGTTTTTTAATGAATTCGTTGATGATTTTAATCTTTAGCCGTATTTATACATATAGAAACAAACTTGCATTTTTTCCTCAAGCTCCAAATGGTAAATATGGCAAGAAATTTGTTTCATACACTCACAGTGCATTACAAGAAACTTGAAAGGTTCTAAATGATGTAAAAATTAAGCTAACATCCCCAGATTAATCCACTGCCAAGTTTTTTTTTTCTTTCAAAATTTTTAACATTTCATACAACAAATGTTAGTTCTAAGTTAATAGTTAAATTGAGGAAAAGAGTCTCTTTATATAAATTAAAAATTTAAAAACAAAACTAAATATGATTTTAGTTTAAAATTGTATGAACGAATTAAGTCAAATTTTAAAAATCAATAAAAGGGAAACAGTTAATTAAAATTAATATTTATAAATGATATTTGATTAATAGTTGTTTCGAAGGTGAACATTGTCAAAATTTACACACAAAAAAATCTATTTAACCTCTAACTGGGAAAAGAAAGACAAAGAAAAATCTCAAAGTTCAATTAATATCCCTTGTTAAAATTAAGAAAATAGAAAAGAAAACTAGTCATATCGACCAGTCTTTTCTTATACATGTTTAAATGTTTTATAATATAACCTATTAACGTGAGGAAAATGCCAATTTCTTCCTAATTTTCCAAATTTCTTCAGCTTCCTTTTTGATTGTTGCTTTGTAGTTGATGAAGTCACCGCCCGTGAAAGAGATCTGTTTGCAGTCGATTTCCTCCACTAAAGCTGACACCCGAGGGTTCTTGTTGGACTAATATGGGGTCGTACGGTGTAAGAATTTGTTGTTGATTGAGCATTGATTTGAGAAAATGTGCATACTTGATCAGAAATTGTGTTTGCAAATACTCCGAGGTTTAGTTTGCTCCTCTCTCTGTTCATGTTCACTGAGATTTTATATCTCACTAGTAAATTCTTTTGTTTTCAAATTAGTGGATCATGGGTTGCCATCTTTGGATACAGTCCTCTCCCCCTCCCACTAGGTAGGTGTACGTTGAGGCTCTTAGTTGACTATGACTACCCTTCACTGGTCGAGTTTGTCGATATTTTACTTAACGTTTACATACCGTGCATTGCACAAATCTTGAAAGGTTTTAAAAGATTAAAAATAAATCTAACATCCCCAAAGTAATGCACAGCTAGCTTTTTCTCAAAACATATAGCGTTTCATACAACAACAGATGTTAGCTGGAAGCTAATTGTCAAATTGATGAAAAGAAGTTTTTCATATAAATTAAAAATTTGAAAATAAAATTAAATATAGTGTCAATTTAAAATTATATTAACAGTCGAGTCAAATTTTATAAATGATGAAAAAAAATAATAAACTTTAAAAAAGAAAAAAATGATAAATACATAAAGTTAATTAAACATAAAGCGTGAAACACGTATAACTTTACACAGAGTACATTAAGCAATTTCACAACAAATGCATGCATTTGGAAAAGATGGGTTCCTATATAGACAAGAGGAAGCATGGTGGTAAGTCTTAAGTCACATTTCAGTTTCAAGAGTCAACCACCAATTTTGTTGCCCCCAAGCCCAGTGGCTCTCTTCACAGCAAAAAGGGTGAGTATTATTATGTCAAGCACAATCTCAAGTTACAAGATTGATGAATCAAATCAAATGAAAATAATGAATTTATTGTGGTTTCGTGGAGTATAGAAATTGTTGTTAAAAGTCGGTGGCCAAAGAATTCCAAGTTCACTCCACCTGGAGGCCACCATGATCCAAAAGTCTTTCACGTATGAGAAACATTCTTTCACACCATGTTATGTTGCGAAAGAAAAGACTGACCTAATATTACTCTCTCCATCTGCATCTTTCTATCAACTTATTGATACATAGAGATTAAGGAAAAATTATTGATTTTATTACAGGTAAAGTTTAAGTAAAGCTCCTTAAGTTAAGTTCCCAATTTTCTCATTCAAATCAATCAAATAAAAATAAGTAGATTAATTAAATTTAATGAATAGATCAATAAAATGAAAAAAATTAATTAAAATTAATTTTATAAATGATATTTGATTAATAGTTGTTTCAAAGGTGAAAATTGTCAAAATTTACACACAAAAAATGCCTATTAATTTAAGCAATAACTTAAAATGATAAAGGAGCCAAGAAGACAAGCAAGAATAGGGATGGAGTGGGAGAAACTACAAAAAGGGAGTTTGAAATTCAATGTCCACGGGGCAGCGAGAGGATGTCCAAGGCCAGCGGGAGTAAGAGGTATTTTGAGAGATTCGAGTGGAGAGGTGAAGGTTATTTTCTCAAAGAGTATTGGCACAGCAGATTCTAATCTTGCTGAGATTTTGGAAATAAGGGAGGCTTTTCTTATTTTTTTAGCTTTACAGTGGAGAGAGCACCAACAGCTTATCATCGAAAGTGATTCAAGTAACGCTGTTAAGTGGACTACAGGTGTAAGTATAGCACCGTGGAAAATGAGAAAATGGCTACTTCAAATGGAGAGAATGAAAAAAGGCTTGTTTGGTTGGGAGATAAGGCATGTTTTGAGGGAGGCAAACCAAAGAGCTGACACTCTCGCGAAAGGAGTCCTACTGCAAGCAGATATTGTAAGAGTGTTTTAGCAATTTCTTGTTCCTTGTTTGTCTTGAGTTTTTTTGACCTCATGTTCTTTTTGTTTTCCTATGGGAGTGTTTGTAAGATTTTCAGCAGATTGATCTTATCTGCAACTTGGCATTTTTGCTTTGGGTTCATTTCGCTTTCACAGGTTACAGCCCTTTCTGGGGGTGTTTGCCTGCTGTTCTTGTGTTCCTTCTCACTTGCAGGGCTGGTTGTTCTTTAAGATTTGTTACTAAAATAACTCTTCCTTGCCTTTCAAAAAAAAAAATGATAAAAGGAGCAATTCATACTTGAAACATATAGCTGCATATATTCCACAACATATATACCTGTAAAATTTAAAAGAAAAATCTCAAGTCACACCTTATGCATAAAAAAGAAGAAAGACAAAGAAAAATCGTGAGTTCAATTAATATCCCTTCTTAAAATTAAGAGAATAGAAAACAAAATTGATCATTTCCACCAATCTTTTCTTATACATGATTATTTAGTAGGATAAATGTTTAAATGTTTATAATATAACCTATTAAGGTGATGAAAATGCCAATTTCTTCCTAATTTGATTGTTGCACTGTGGTTGATGAAGCCACCGCCTGAAAGAAATCCGTTTGCAATTGAGTACCTCCACTAAACTGCCTCTTTTTCCTATTTTCCTTCGTTGGACAGTTCCTCTTTTTTGTTCAACAAATTGTACTACATCAAACCCCACTTTTTTCCCTTCACTTTTAGACTTTTGTTCGCTCTGGGACTGCGGATTCCTCCCTCAATAAGATCCTGGACAGCATTTGGCCAGTTATCTTCTCCAATCAAATTAGGTCCAAATTATCGTTTGATTGGAGCACACAGATTACAACTTTAATTTGCTCCTCCATCTGTCACAGTACTGAATTTCCCTCACAATCGTCTCTTCCCCATATACATTAACATCTTCTTCATCCAATGTAAAGCTTTTATCCCCGGTTGTGTTAGTGTTGATGGTAAAAAAAAGGTTTAGATGAAACTCAGGAAATCAGAAAAATTGATTTCAAGATTGAACTTTTCAATGCATTATCTTTACGAATTATTTCGCTTCCATCACTCGATATATAAAAGGAAATAATACACAGCTTTTTCTTACACTTTCTGAGAGAAACCACTTAATACATCTAAAAGTTTATAAATTTGTTTCGTCTTAAGACCTACTTTTTGTAGCAAGTGATTTATAAGGAATTTAAATTCCTTTGATAGATTATGAGAACTTAAGTGTTTATGTTTATATTGAAAACATAATATTTCTATTGCTCTTTACTTTTTTGCTTTTGTCTTATTTGTTTTTGATGTGTTAAAATGGTTGGTAACAAGTCTTTTATATAGATTTACTAGTGTTTTTTCTCATTGACACAATGCTTTCATCAATGCATCTCTTTATCTTAAAGACAACTTTACATTTTGTAAAACACAAATATTTAGATAAAGTTATTATTTCAATAATTACTTTATGAAAAGATATACGATTTGAGTTACGATATAAAAAGATAATTTTTCATATTTAAAATTTTATTACCTTATAAAATTTCATACTATTTGAGTTATTATTTCAATAATTACCTTATAAAAAGACATAATTTATTTAAAATTAGCCCAAAAAATCCGGTTTCACCCTGTCAATCATCTTCCAAATTGTCTAGCCACATCAGCTGATGATGCCACCTCCTCAACCGGTTTCATTTTTGATTTTGTTTTGTCCAGCTTGGATTGATTGTTCCCCTGCATGTTCTTTCAAGCCTCTGCATAACATAACTTTGTAGGCTGTGCCACCCTCTGTACATATTTGCAGCTTTCATCCTCACTTTGTCCCAGTTTCGACTTTCAGACACCTTTTCCTGAAACATGTTAACACGTTTCCCTAGAAAGCGTCTCTGCAACCGTATCTAACTATGTTCACAACCACCTTGTTGTTGAGGAACCAAGCTCTATTTACTTTTGCGACCGCCACAATGGCATCTGCAGCATGTTCAAACCTCACAGCCGAACCATTTCCCACTATTAGTTTTTTATTTTTAAATAAACACATCCAAAATGTTGGGTTCCACTGGCTGATGCACCTTACCAGGTATATTATTTACAAAAACAGAGAAAGCCATTTCATGGATTTCTTTGCTGCATGAATTGGTACGATATCCCTACATAAGATATTATTTAAACGAAAGCATAAACCTTTCTCAACTCCACAATCCGATTTAATTTCCAAGCATAAAATTTACTCCCTGCCTGTGTTCACTTCGTATTAGCTATGCATGCAGCCTTAGGCTCCTATATATCCTTATTTCCTCCAAACTACATACCAACACTATCATTGTCCTAGAGGTGTTAAGCGTTTGTGCTTATTAAAATAAACAAAATGTTAAAGGAAGAAAATAACTCGATATTTATGTAATTTTATGTTCAATTAATATACAAAATGACGCTTTTTACAAAAAAAAAAACTGAAGATTAACATTTAAATATCTGCTCCTCATTCTATTGTTTCTATGGAGGTGGTTGTTTTCGGGACTACATTGCATTATTGGACTTCACCATTGACTTTAAGCCTACAACATAAATTGAGAATGAAAGTACTGGAACAAGGCAGGAGAGATTGCTAATACAGGGTCATTATTAGTACGCAGATGGTGAGAAATTGAATGTCATATGTAGCTTTCCGTGGCGTAACATTTTGTTATTTCTAATTTGAGGAAGGCTGCATTAATTGTTGCCAGTACAACTCTATCTTGTCGTGACGATAACACTAACAATGAGTCAGCATCCATAAATTCAATGTTCCACATTAATTCCTCTTAATTTGTTTCTCTATTCCCATTCCAAACCTGGGGGCTGGGGCCTTAATTCATCCTCATTTGTTAATTTAATTTAAATCTCATACATGAACATTCTAATCACTGCCAACTCTCTTCCCTCTGGTTTGCCTTCTGGGGTCTCGTGGTGTTAATCATTATGGCATAGTTGCATGAATGTAAACATGGACAATTAATGTCTTTGTTTTTAATTAGAATAAATAATTTAATACCTTAAGGACTTATTGTTTGAAATTTCCTAAAGGTTCTGTATCAGATGTGGTGGGTGTAGGACAATGGTTGGATGCCTGCAGCCTGATTAAAAAAAAAAGAATGGAATATCTATGGACAGCTTCGTTCATTTATGTTTTCCTTATTTGGCTGCAGTATGCATAACCTTGGACTGGGAAGCGTATATATGGTATATAAAGTTGAGAATGATTGATGTTAATGGAAATTAATTTTCCATTATATATAGTTCAAACGTCATCGATTACTTAGCGACTTTAACATTTTCAATTTAATTGTATTAATTAGTTTTCTGAAGATTTAATTTAATTAACTGGATTTAATATTTCAATTTTATTAATTAAAATTTATGAAAATGTAAAATGAAGAAATTTTTTTTTTTATACTGCTGGCTTGAAGGTAGTCAGGTATGACAAGGAGTCGTCGTCATTGAATCTAGGTCTCTGGGTGATTACTACATTGCTATGGTCGCATTGGCGGCTTGGCGCGTCCAAGGAATTATAGACTTTAATAATTTAGTGTATGAGAGATAAACTATTATTTATCTTTTAAGAGAAATATTCAGATCAGCTTTACTTAGCAAATGGGGGCCCCACACCAGTATCATCTTTATCTCTTTACTAGTAATTAGCGAACTACATCCTAAGCTAATGGGGGCAGACCAGATTATCTCCAGCTGGTTATTAAATAAGCAAGCAGCTTTTGGCAGTGGCCCTATCAAATCAAAACAAAGCAAAATCAGGCTAAGCTCACCTCAGACTGAACTTGAACTATTGAACACTAGCAATGACCGGCGAGCACGATACTGTGTTCACTCTACCCCTTTACGCTAGAGTCGGACTCTTTATTGTCAGTAACGCTAAAGCATGATTAATCGCCTTTTGACCCCAGAAGTTTTCATCTTTTGATGTTATATTTCAGTTCTGTGTTTCTTCTTCAATTGCCAGGCGATGAAACTTTTGGAGCTGGTCTCGTCAACCTGGCTTTAAATGCTCTTTGTCTTGTAGTACTGAAAGTGATGGCCCACTCATCTATCCTCAAACGGCACGGATTTGTTCCCTCGGTTTCATCTCCTTTACATGGAAATCTGTTCAGCAATGCCCAATACTGAAAAAAAACGCACCTAAAACATTTTGCAGCGTTACTGATCAACAGCAGCAGGAGCAACAACAATAATATATTGGATCTGATTTCATTAGTATTCTTATCGTCAGGAAACCATGAACAGCACTAATCCTAGTTCTAGCCGCAACCAGTCACATTATATTGACGAACAAGACCAAAAGGCCTTCACAAACAAGCGCTATCTGCCTCTTTTGTTTATCAATTATGCCTGCCTGTTCGTGGGTTCTTTATCCTCAAGCTTGCTCTCAAAGTACTATTTCAACCACAAAGGCTCAAGCAGATGGGTTTCAACGTGGGTTCAATCTGCAGGGTTCCCTCTCCTTGTCATCCCCATTTTCCTTCCTTATTATCTGTTCAAGTGCACTGGGAGAAAGCCCTTCACTCATTTCACTCCCAAAGTCCTAGGCTTGTCCATATTCATAGGCCTGATGCTAGGCATAAACAACCTTCTCTTCTCTTGGGGCAACTCTTACCTGCCTGTATCCACCTCTTCTCTCCTTCTCTCATCCCAATTAGTATTCAATCTCATTCTGTCTGTAATCATCGTGAAGCAAAAGATCACTTTTATGAATCTCAACTGCGTCATTCTACTGACACTTGGCTCAGCCCTCCTAGCCTTTGAGTCCAGCCATGACAAACCTCGTGGCCTGACCCGAGCCAAGTACTTCATAGGATTTACGGCGACCATAGGGGCGGGATTGCTGTTCGCCCTATATCTGCCGATCATGGAGATGATATACAAGAAGGTGTACTGCTACGCAATGGTGATGGAAATGCAGCTGGTGATGGAGATAGCGGCGACGGCGTTAGCGAGTGTGGGGATGGCGTGCGACGGGGGGTTTGCGGAGATGAGGAGGGAGAGCAGAGAGGTGTTCGACAAGGGGGAGAGGGTGTACTGGGCGGCGGTGGTATCGAACGTGGTGACTTGGCAGCTGTGCTTCATGGGGACGGCGGGGATGGTGTTCTTGACGAGTTCGTTGACAGGAGGGATATGCATGACGGCGTTGCTGGGCATGAACGTGTTGGGAGGGGTGTTGGTGTACGGGGAGGAGTTCGGTGGGGTTAAGGTTGTGTCCACTGTTATGTGTGTGTGGGGATTTTGTTCCTACGTATATGGGATGTATGTCAAGAACAAGATGACGAAGGAGTCGGATGACCTTGATGTCAAACAAATTAACACTCCTCCTCCCACCGAGATGGCTCAAATTGTAGCTTCTGGGGTTTGAATATATGTATCTGCAAAAATGGTATCAGATTCAAACTCCATTTTTATTAATCAAAAACATAATGCAAAATGTCGTTCTTGACATACTCTTTATATCTTTGATTTCCTCCATAGCCATTACGACAAGAGTTTTAGGAATTAAAGTGTCCTTTTAATTCATAAACAAACCTAACAAAAAAAAAATAAAAATGAGAAAAATACAAATGAGAAACCCAATAGAAAGAACTTTTTAATGGAATTATTCCTTGTGAAAATTAACATCCGAGACTTAAAAATTTACCAAGATCTTAAATTACAAAAGCAATTAAGAAGGAAAGACACCAGACCAGGGAAGAATTGGAATCATTCTGTCAACAATTTGACATAAAATATAACCTTTCTTCTAATCAAAGTAAAAAAATACAAATCAAAGAAAATTGACAAAAAATTATAGAAAAGAAAACAAGCAGAAAACCAGAGTTGACAAAAATACCAATAGAAACATAAGATGTTATAGATGTAACAAATATGGGTCTTAGAATTCTTCAATTTTCTTTGATTTGAATTTTTTAGAGAAGTGCTTTTGTAGATGCTATATATAATTGTAACAACCGAGAAACACTTCTCTTTTGTTCAGCATCTTTTATAGGCTAAAAACCTTAGAACATAGTACAGGTAATAATTAACAATATTAAAGTTCAACTAATACGTCAGGAAGAACGAATGAGACAAAACTAGTAGAATTCAGAAGAAGGACGACCTCAACTAATCTATGATATAATAGACAGAGTTCACACACCAATGGAAGACTGTTTAATAAGTGTTGAATCTAGGATTACCCATGTGATAAGTTACGCTAGTATTGACCTAGTCGAACAAGAAGCCATAGCCCAAGGTTCGATTTTATCGTCTATATCAGAATCATCATCGTCACTTTGTTGAATAGCATTTGCTTCTCTTGATACTCTAATTTTCTTCAGCTCCATGGCAACTTGTTTCGTTGTAGGCCTTCTCTTTCCATTAAGGTTCAGACATTACCATCGTTCAAAACCCGAGATCAAGAATATCAAATAAAGAACTCTCTTTTATTGAAAGCAAAACAAGATATCAAGCTTCTCAAGAATATAAAACAAAGAACTGTCTTTCATTGGAAGCAACAAAAGAGACCAAGCTTCTCACTTCGTCTGATTGTCTTAAGAAGATGAGTTTTTGTCCCATTATAATTCAACAAGAACAACTCCAAAACTATAAACATCATTTTTCTCTGTAAATTGACTTGATCGAAAATACTCTATATCCAATATTCAAAAGTTCCTTGTAGTGGTTAGATGAGTTTGCTCAAGTGCAATTGATCTTGGAGTTCCGAAATCTGACACTTTTGCACTATATTTATCATATGAAAGTATATTATTAAATTTTATGTCTCGATGGTAAATAAGAATAGAAGCAGTCAGATGCAGATAAGATAAAACATTCGTAATTTCAGTTACAATATGGAGACGCATTTTCTTGTCAATAGAAATTTTTCGTTTTGATCATGTAGATCATGTATGAGTCGAGAGAGTGTTCCATTTGAGACAAAGTCTTACGCTAGCAAAGAGACTTTTGTCTCCAGGCATAGTTAATTTGTGATAAAATTATCACTTCATTGATAAATTGTTAAAAACCGTAAATATATTTCAACATGGTTAGTACTTTGTACCTCTGCCATGTAGCAAGTTGTGCTGCAACCTATACAACTCAAGTGTGTATATACCACGGAGGTGGGATGTTGATGTTTTTAGGACAGATGAGGTTTTTGTGCATACAAATATGCTGGATCTGGAGACGATCAAAATAGCTCAGGAGGCATGCTCTTGTTAGCTGGAGTGGGTATGGAAGCAAGCTGCAGTAATTGAGACTGCTTCGAGTTGTTTGAGTAGGTGGGTGATGAATAAAAGGTGTCGGCCATGGAGAAGGAGGAGGACGCTAATTCCGAACAGGCGGAGGGGAAATGTCAGCTTATTTGGTGTAGGGAGTGCCAATGAAATTGAGACAAGTTGCTGGTTGATTCAATATTTGGGGTTAATATGTTCAGCATGCCTGTGGTTTTGATTACCGGAGGTTGTGTTTTTTTGGGTATTCTTGTAACTATAGTTAGAGAAAGGAATGATTTAATGCATAGGGAAGGCGGCTAGTCCGTGGTTGTCCAATGATTATCGGCGGCAGGACATAGAGCCTAAAAAACTTTATGTAAAATCAAGTATTAATGAAAATTAATCTTGGCTTATAGAAAAAGAAAGTTAATTTAACAGGTATCTATGCACAATCGCTAGGTTTTTTGGCCGGAAATGCTTGTGAATTAACTTCTTTTTAGTTACTTTGTACAAACACCATGTACCAAGCCCTAGAAACAGTGTCTCAATACTTAAGTGTCTCACTACTCGTGCTGCAACCTGTGCAATTCAAATATATATAAGGAAAAATTAAAAACATTAATTTCAAACAAATATTGAAAATCATAAATATACTTCAACATGGTTTATATTTTCAATATATCAGAAAGTGAATTTAATATGCATCTATAATGATTGCCCAATTCCTAAGCTCTTAGATCAGATATGTTGGTGGATCAGGTTGTTCTTTTGGTTTGCATATTCTTTCAATTCTGTTGTATTCATATGTATCGGGACAAGGAGACGAACAATAGTTGCCAGCAACAAAGTATATGACAATACTTATATTTAGGGTGCCCACATTTGCCTGCTTCTATCATTTATGAAATAGATAAAATAAAGTTATAATATTCATTTAAAAATATGTTAATTAATCAAAAGAAAAATTATATTCATATCTAGTGTCTTAACGTGTCAAATACGAGTAACACATTTGAAACACATTTAATTAATCATATTATTATGTTTAAATGTATAAACATGTTTAATCGTGTTATTGTGTTTAAACGTATATACATGACACGTTTATCAATTTGTTAAAAATTAATAATCAAAGATTATTTTAACCTTACTTAAATAATTTTAAATAATTATTTTAATATGATTTTTAAATTTTATAAAGGTAATAATATAATTATATCTTGCCCAAACCCTAAGTTTAAATTTTATTTTGTTATATTTGATGTTATTGTTATTTTGTTTGATTATAATCGTTTTTACAATTATTGATTTTAAATTTAAATAATAAAATTATATTTAATTATAAACATTTTTATTTAATCGTGTGAAATATGTTAATTGTGTTATTAATTGCGTCATGTCATATATTGACACGTTTAAAAAACGTATTAAACATATCATGTTCTGTTATATTGTTATTATATATGTGTGCATGTATTTTAAATTTAAAACACGAATAATATTTATATCATATTTATATTTAATCTTAACATATATATATTTGACATATTTAAAATACGAAAATATCAATTATCAAATCTGTTATCTTGGGTCTCAGCGTTGTTGCAAACACACGGATACCCATACCCGGTGCTCAAGCCTGACCAACAATCTTCACCATCAGAGCTGCAAAGGATATTAGAACCTTCTTTCAACTCGCACAGCCCATATTTTGGTGTGACCCATTGCAGTATTGTAGGAACGTGCGTCCTAATGCTTATCTCATGGGGGTCTCGAAATGTTGTCCCAGATGGATCCAACAAACTTAAGTCAATCATGAAAGCAGATCCGCACGATCTGTTGCTGCCATTACTAGGATAATTCTCTTTCATGTTTGCAACGAAAGAACTGAGACCCGGAGGAATTCTCGTGCGGCAACCACCTTCGGAAGTCACAACATTGCTACAACGGGGTTGCAGGCAGTCACCAACATAATTATAACCATCAGCTTGATTGAGAAATATAGTAGCCAAACTGCCACAACCTGCAGCCCCGGATCCGCTTGGTATTTGATAAGAAAAACGGGCTGCCTGTAGGTTGACACTAACCCTATTAATATCTTTATTGTTGCAGTTGAAATATGTTACTGGATTGTTAACGACAATGCTCCCTTCGGAAAATGAAACTGAGATTTGTTGCAGAATGATTCTCCTTATGAAAGCCTTCGCCGCGTTGGCAGTTTTTTTGCATGTTACTCTAAACCACTCATTTTTGCAACAATCGACTTTTATTCCAAATGGATATGAATATAAACATTTTCACATCTTTCTGTATAATCGGCTACCGCGCCTGGTTGTTGGCGAAGTCTGGCTGCTTAGCAATAAGAAGTAAATTGCAACACCAAAGAAATCAAATTCAAAAACATTTTTTTGGGTAAATTGAAAGAATGAAAATCTAAACAGAAATAAAGAAACATTATCAAAAATTGCTAGTGAATAGTGAAAGTGAGTAGCTAGTGACATTCCCAATAGCATTCGGAGTCCACTCCAGCGTTGCAAGAATATGCGTTGTATCAATGTTTATGTCAGGCGGAAGGGTCAAATCTGAATCCAACAAGGACCAGTCAAACATGAAAACAGAACCGCATCTCTTGCTGTCCTTATTCGCAGGATTGATTTTTGTCATGGTTGCAATATACGAAGTCAGATTTTCAAAAAATGGGCCGTAGCAGCCGCCATTAGAAGTCACGTCGCCACATCTTACAGGATGGAGTAAACAAAGTAGCCAAATTGCCGCAACCTACAGACTCTAACAGGTTGAATCTAGTTGAGAAGAAAAATAGACTCCCCGTTAAGTTGACACTAGCGGCAGCGCCATTATTATCTTCATTGCCGCAGTTGACATAAGTTACTGAACTGTTGACGAGGACGCTGTTTTGGGATTAGGAAATCAGCAGCTCTATATTGATGCGACTCATGAAAGGCCTTTTCCCATCAGCTGTGTCCTCCTTCGATTTGTTTCTTTCTCTTGGGGGAAATGAAGAGTAATTAGCTGGGTGAAGTAGTCAATAAAATTATCCTGGTATACCTATATACGTTCAAGTTTCAAAGAAATATCTCAGCTCCTTCGGTTCCGTTTTCCACTTCGGCACCACTAACTTTGTTAACTGAGAAGCATATCCAATGAAGCTGGAAACGCGAGGCGCATGTTCCAAATTTTTCATAGCGGAAAATCGATAGATAATTGCATGCTCGTTGATAAAATATTCAGCCCACCAAACTTGAATAATTACAAGGAATGTTGATTGCCCCTTCACAATGTGCTTGATAATAGAGGAAGGAATATGGAGGCCCCCGTTTATTGCTAGTTTATCTCCAAAGCCATTTGCTTTATCTTATGGTTCAGAAAGATATTAAGGGATTGGTTTTTCTTTAAGACAAATTTGAGGAATTAGATTACAATGAATATTGTTATGTTTCACTGAAATATGATGGTTAAATGAGCAACATTAAATGTTACAATTGTCACAGCACATATTGTTGATGGAGTTTAATCTTTAAACGTATTAAGATATATACAAACAAACTTGCATTTTTTTTCTCAATCACCAAAATGGTATATATGCCAAGAATTGGTTACTTGAAAGGTTTTAAATGATTGAAAATATAGTAGAAACACCAAATTAAAGGTTATTGTCATAAAGTCTCAAAATCTTATGTCTAATTTGTTATGTATTCATCATCCGTAAATACGAAGATAAATTTTATATGTAAATGACAGACATGAGTGAAAGTTGCTGAATGTAAATATGCTAAAGCATTTCTCTTGCAAATATATTCATAGGTACATTAATTTCTTATCTAATTAAAAATTTTTCATTTTTATCATATACTTGTCAAGAAATAGATCATTAACGTCCACTACTCAAGAAGTTGTGTGTCTCTTAGCAATATGTCCTAATAACTAATCAGATTTTTGTGATTAATATGCGATAAAATCATTATATGATCATTCATGAATTATTAGAGTTTTTTTCATCCACCAATTAGATTTGTCATTTTTGTTTTCAAATTTCAAATTATATTATAAAAGTTCGTCTCTCGTCAATTAACTATTAAAAAAAATCTAATGATGCTTAGTCGATGTAACTTTCAGCTGATAAGTTAACAGAAGATTTAATAATTAAATTGACGGAAAGAATATTTTTTATTTACAAATTAAAACTTGGGGGGGGGGGGGGGGGGTGTGGAGGAGCTCGCATGAGTGATGGTCGATGGCTGATGATGGGCAGTGCGTGACTTTGGGCTCTTTAATTCGTTGGCGCGCCATGAGTCCCTTTCAACGACAAATGTGGGTTTTTACCCTTGTTAAAATTCATTCCTTATTTTGGATACAAGCACGTGATGGGGTTGACTCGTTATATTGGTTGGTGGAGGAACCATGGATGCATCACCAAGCGGACCCCTCCACACTAGGCTCTGGTGTCCATGGCATCTCCAAATGAGGGGTAATTTAATTCAATTTGGAATGTCAACGATAGGCAAACCTGATCCGCAGGATGTGGTGGAGGGTATTACAGAATTATGATGATTATATTGTTGAGGTTTCTTTGGGCCTCTTGGTATATAGGATTCGAACTTTGCAGAGATTATGGCTATTATTCATGTCTTTCGCCTTTTCTCCTCCTCCTCCACTGATGTTTTTTTTTTAAAAAAAAAAAATAAAAGAGAAATTCTTCATTTAGACCAATCTTTTCTTATACATGATTTAGAAGTATATTGGTTAAATGTTTAAAATATAAACTATTAACATGATACACAGCTTAGAGAATGAACGCCTATTAATTTTTGTGCAAAATAAACATTGAAGAGGAAAACAAGAAAAAGGAACAAAAACCCCTGTATAACCATATATGATAATCTGCGACCTGAAACTTAATTCACGGAACACGTTCCAGTACTCGTTGCAATGCCTTCTTAATACCTTCTGATCAAGGAGTTCGTCAGTTGTATCCCTGCACCTAAATGATAAAAGAATGATGTAAATGCCAAAAAATTAGTGTGGTGTGTGTGTGTGTGTGTGTGTGTGTGTTGGAACGAGAGAGAGAGAGAGATCATATGATGCATTACCTGCCTTCCAGCGCGAGCTAGGAGGGTGAACATATTGTCACTAGGTGGTGCCTGCAGCCAGATGACAATTAGATATTAAGATATGATCGCATACTGATGATGAGCACTGCATGGTAAGATCAAGAATAAAACAACTCACATTTGAAAGCCAAAGCTGCAAATCTTGTGAGACTACCGTTTCTCAAACCCTTGCCGACTAATTCGTACATCATCTATACTGGACCAGAATATCATTACAGAATAAGTATCTGCTAAAAATTAGGCTGCCAAAAAAAAAAAAAAAAGATGCTACAATTCTATTGACATATCTACTTTCTTCAAGAAAACCGGCCTAGCAACAGAGCCTCTGGTTTATAAACATCAAGATTCCAACTTCCAAGTAATGGTCCTGAACTCATATACCACATGCACACGAGGACAGACATAGCATCAAACTAGGCCTTAAATTTGAGATGGATATGAAGGAAATTGGGACATATAGAATTGTAGATCTGACAATTTTGTGAAGTTAGAAATATTGGAATATAAGTATAGCAGTGAAATGTTAAGTGCATATGAAGGAAGATGATAACATAGACATATATAACATCAAACTAGACCTTGTATGCATGGTGAAGTAAACCTGACATTTTGACTCACTAAACAAGCATAAATGAATAAAATTGTACCAAGACATCCAAATTTGAAAGAAACTTAAAATGGAACCTGAGAAAAATAACATGAAGATACTTGGAAATATAAAAGAAAAAACAGATAACACAGTAAAAGTAACCACTGCATTCGAGATGAAGAGTAAAAGTTCAAGACAAATATAGGACAATAATGAAAGAACATTGTGAAAGCTTACCCATTTTCCTGCAGAAGCTCTTTGAATATTGCGTCGAGCCCTGGAAGTGGTTCAATTGTACTACCATTGCTTGTGGTCAAGGAATCCGAACCAGCTGAACCATCCTGAGAAGTGTAAGTCCATTGCTAACCACAATTATTATTTCATCTCAAGGAAATTGAAACTAAAATTCAGGGTGAGGATTATCTATCACAACTCCAATTCACAAACCTGGGGAATCACTTTGTCTAATGTTTCCAAAAGTGGGTCTTCCTCCAACTGTTTGATTGATAGAGTAATCCTTGACTTGGCCCTACATAAAAGCTCAACATAAGTTCAGTGCAAGTGGCACTACAGAAAAACAAGGATAATATGTAGAGAGCAGAGAGGACAAGAAAAAAGAAAAAGAATCCACCACAAATAATTTATTAGAAGCCACAGGCTTACCTGCCCTATATTATATAGGAACAAATATTACAATATTCTTGATAAATAAGACATATCGCTATGGTTATGAAATTTTTGAAATGATTAAATAATTTGCGTAATGGAAATAACATAGATTTGAAGCAAGGAAAACTCACCTATCGATATTAACAACCTTCACTCTAACATCATCTCCCTCAGTCAAGATGTCTCTGACATCTTGAACTAAATCCCAGGAAACCTCTGAGACATGTACTAGTCCAGTGAGATAATAAAGCCCTGCATCATAGTTATAAGAATGCCCATAATAAGATTTGCAAAACCAAAGAAAAATCGGAGGAAAACTAGAGCTATACAAATCAGAGACTGTAAATACCATCAGGGAAGCGTAAGTGAACAAAGGCGCCATAATCCTCAACAGAACCCACCCTTCCTGCAAAAATATCCCCTACATTAATTCTTGTAGAAAACTTTGACCAGACAGCTTCCTTTTCTGAGAATATCAATTTCCTGGTCTCTTCATCAGCTTGGATTACCTAAAATAATAAGATACGATACTAAATTACTACACATGTAGCACTCTCTTACAAGTAACCATAACTCTTCAAGAATTATTTATCAAAATGGAAGAGAAGGGGAAAAAGGAACAAGTTAAACATTCTGCATATAATGATTAAAAACAAATATCATTTATCAGATGAAAGAAGATGATTAACACCACAGGATAAAATAGAAGAGAAACTCATTACCTTCACTGAAAGAAGTGCACCAACCAAACTTTTGGCAATCTGATGGATAGTTTTGCGTGGTTCTACATGATATGTTATCATAAAAATTGCAGCAGATTAGGTTTCAGTGGATAATGTGAGTGGAAGTACAAAAATTAATCTGACTAAATATAAAAGTAAGCAATATGAGGAATGGGGTTCTCCTTTGCCCAGGGAAGAATGTGCAAATAGAAGAGTCTGCCCAACAGCATTCTTAACGATAGATGGAAAACAGTGAAATGCAATTTGCAATAGTCCCGAATCCTAGTGCAGCAAGCTGGAAACTTTCACTACAATCCTTAGAATGCTGAAGAGGGTGAAAAGTAAGGCATTTTTTAATTAGTAGACATATCAATTCCAGAACCTTCTAATGATCCATTCTCCAGAATGAATAAGTCATCACATGCTACTTCAAATTTAGCAGACACATTTTTACCAGTAGTATTTCTCCTTAATTGCCTCAGTAATAAGCCTAGAAGATACGTGACATCAGCTATTCATCTAGACTCCATACCCTCTTTACCCTTGGTTCCACTAGATATGGTAACAACCTAGAAGGCTAGAAATACTTATATTTAGCTGATTGATCGCATGCTAAACCTCCTTTTAGTATACTGTAGATAATTAGATACATTAAAGTTAAACTTATCTTTTCAGATGAACAAATGTTTTGAATGAAAATATAAACAAATCATGAGATGTGAAGAAGAGATATTCTATTGCATGAAGTCAATGCACAAAGACTATGAAGACAGAAACAACAGAGAGGGAAAAAAGAGAAGAAAGTAATTGAATTCGGAAGAAAGTTAATCTTAACTCCATGTCTAGATATAAAGGGTATTTGGCAATGTTCATTTGCTGCCCTCAAGATGTGTAGCTGCAAATTGATACTTCAGGTTAATGAACAAATTTATTTAACAATCTAGTTCTTCTCTACCTTGTCAAAGTAAAAGAATGCTTCCGGTTTCACAGGAAGGTCACTGAAATCACAGGCTAAATTAAAGCATACAAATCGGTTTCCTAAAATTTCCTCAACATAAGATATTACTTAAACGAAAACATAAACATTTCTCAACACCATAACCCACTTTAATTTCCAAGCATACAATTTACTCCCTTCCCGTGTTATTTAATCTGTATGCAAAAGGTATGTGGTAGAAAACAGAAATTAAAATATTGGAAATTCTGAGAGTAAAGATCAAAATTAGTTAAAACCAAATAGGAGCAGCAAGCTGTAAATAGTACCTTTACAAGAATGTGATGGACTCAACTGTGGAAAAGGAAGAAAACCCACAAGAGAATAAAAGCGAACCAGCAAACCTCCACCATTAAATCCTTCAACTCTACCCTCATAGATGAACCCACTGTGAGAGTACGCCCTGGCTGCCTTCCAATCAGCGGACCTCTACTTCTTTGCAGGAACTAAGTATTAGATTGTATACACAAGTATCAAACCACAGAACTTGAATTACATATCCAACTAGTTAAATCAAAGCACGTGGATAATTCCTACAATAGTAAAAACTAACCCATTACAAAAGCTATGTTGATTTGTCAGAATTATGCTGCCAAAACAGTTAAAAGCATAATACATTCATGCCCAACATAACTTAAATAAATGTAGACTTCTTAAAGCGGAACTGACGTTGAAGTATCACCAACAATAAACAATGAAAGCACAAATACATAACAAAAAGAATCGTAGTGGAGTAGTAAAACCACACCCGTTCTTGTCTAATAGCATCAGAGGAAACAGAGTCGTCAAGAAGTGCGGTGGCAGCGGCTTCAGCTTGTTCAGAATTATCAGTTTTGGCATTGGTAGAAGCAGAGAGAGCAGAGACTTTGAGAGTGTAAAACGAAGGCGGCCTCTTGATAAGAGAAGGCTTGCAACATAAGTTGGACAGCTTTGATTGGTTTAGGAAACAAGAAAATGAGGAGACATCAGGGTTGAAGAGCTGAGAGAGGAAAGAGACTGAGCCTAGTGTTGCAGTGAATACCGGCATTGTGAGGACTGAAAATAGCGGAACGCGTGAAGGGAAGAGTGGGAAGGGGATTGACAAGTTGTGTATACGTTCAAATCGGAAGGTTTCTCTGGTCAGTTTTAGCAAAGCCATGTGTCCTTTCTCCGCCCACATATCCATTCCATTCCTTCTCAAAAATCCGTTTTGTTTTAGGCATGGGGCCCCTTTGATTCTGCTGGTGAAAAATGGAGATGAAGGCGGAAGCACCTCGTATATGCCTACAAGATAAATAAATATTATCATGCTTTATTCTATGAGTTATTTTTTTGTTAATTCATCTATATTTCTATTCATGTAAATCATAAATATCTAAGTATTTATTTGATGATAATAAAATTTTAATAAATTTAATATGTTTTTTCGATTAATATAATAATAACATCAAATTGAGTTGAAACTCTGTCGACATGACGGATAGGAATAAATCCTTAAATTTAACGTTAATTTTTTTTTAAAAATATTAATTATTATAAAAAAGGTTTAAAATTAATATCTATAATAATAGAAGATAAAAGCATTAATAGCTGAATGGATAAGTTAATTAATTTTGGATAATAAGTGGACTCTGGATATAAATTTTAGAAACGGTTTATCTTGATCCTAAGTAGCGAAGGTGGTAATTATGGAAATTTAGGTATTGATCCAAGATTAAAGATGCTAATTAGGACTTACTGAAATGATTAAAAGGGTCGAGCCTTAAAGGAAGGTTGGTCGGGCATTGGCATGCGCGACATCAAGTGTTCTTGGTGTAGTTTCGGTAATGTTGCATGTGGCGGTATAAGTGAATGATCTGGCAATTAATGGTCACGCCTCCCAACTCCCAATCCCTTACAAGTTTCCCAAGGACCTTCCTATGTCCCACGCGCCTCGCCTTCTCTCTGGCCTGCCCCTAAATGTAATTCAAGCTCATATTAAATGCATTCCTGTTTTACTAGTAAAGTTTTTTTTATGTTTTAAAATGTAACATGAATTTAAATCTTTTGAAAAATAATTATTTAATTAAAAGTTTTGAGTTCAAAATTTCATAATAACTTTTAAATTTCATATTTTTAAAAAATAAAAGTAAAGAATTGTATTTTTTAGATAAAAAAATCAAACAACAATAAATAAGATCATTTGGAAAAAGTTTTAAGTTTAATCAATTTTTAGGTGAGCTTTGTGAGCAAATTTAAACTCTTCTATTGATTTTTTTTTTCAACTTAATAATGTAAAAAGGAAATTTTTTTTTTTTCAAATTAGATGTTGTAATTGTTATTTTATTCTCTATTATGTATACTTTTATAAACATGTGGTTAATTTTATGACGAATTTAAGCTTTTTCATTACATATATTTATTCAATTTTCTATTCTTCTCCAAACAAGAGCAAGCCATCTTATGATGTTTGACATGTTAAAATTTTATCTTCCTCTATTAATAAAAGCAATAAAGCGATTCTTCCAAAAAAAGAAAAGAAGTACATGAGATAAAAATGTCAAAATAATCCTAATAACTAAAAAAATTAAAAGGAAAATGAAAATTAGTCTGAACATAATATGCGCGTGGGCTTAGTAATGAAGTCACATTACACAACCTGGTCCACCGTTGGTCTCTGCCAGTTTCTTCCATTCGTCTTCCCCTGTTTTACCTCAAAAAACAGTTTATTCATTTTCCCAATCCCACCACCAAAAATCTAGTGAAAATCTAAATCTCAAATCCAGAAAAGAAGAAAAATGTCAGACGATGAAGCAGTGGAAGAGTACCTATTCAAAATAGTGATAATAGGGGACTCAGCCGTGGGAAAATCCAACCTTCTCTCTCGATATGCACGTAACGAGTTCAATGCTCACTCCAAGGCAACCATAGGGGTGGAGTTTCAGACCCAGAGCGTGGAGATTGATGGCAAGGAAGTTAAGGCTCAGATTTGGGACACTGCAGGCCAAGAGCGTTTCCGTGCTGTGACTTCTGCTTATTACAGGGGTGCTTTTGGTGCTTTGTTGGTTTATGATATTAGCAGGAGAGCTACTTTTGACAATGTTGCTCGGTGGCTCGATGAACTCAACTGTAAGTACTTTTTCTTTCTTTTCTTCTGGTTTTTGGGTGCGGACAAAGTTTTAATTTTTCTTGCTTTTGCTTGGAAATGCATTGGCTGCTTTGGTAGAATTCAGGGAGTTATTGGCTGGGATTTTTATATTCTTCAAACCACAATCTGGGATTTTGTGTTTTTTTTTAATATAAAATTCAGTTTAGACTTATTTGAGGAGCTATTTTGAATATCCAGTTTTTTTTTTTGTTGGAAAAAAAAAATCCAGTTTTAGATGAAATCATGGCTCATTTAACCTTGAGGATTGAAAATTACATTAGGAGATTACCCTGCATAACACAATGTAAACTGGTGGAGCAAATGTAATGATGCTACTATGAGATATGTCTGATGCTCTCTCGTGCTGCCTTTTGGATTGTATATGTTATTTATATGGGCAATTTCCCTTATTTCATTTTGGTTTCAATATCCTGAAATTTTGATTGTGATGGAACATTTTTTCCAGCACATTCTGATACGACAGTGGCAAGGATGCTGGTGGGAAACAAATGTGATTTGGAAAATATCAGGGAAGTGACTTTGGAAGAAGGTAAAAGCTTGGCAGAAGCAGAAGGCTTGTTTTTCATTGAGACATCTGCACTTGATTCCACCAACGTCAGAACTGCGTTTGAGATTGTCATTCGAGAGATCTATAACAACGTGAGCAGGAGAGTGTTGAATTCTGATTCATACAAAGCTGAGTTAACTGTCAATAGGGTAAGCCTTGTGAATGATGATGGCTCAAAGCAAACTCAGACCAAGAACTCATGCTGTTCTTGATAAGTTCTGTTCAATTTGATACAGTGCAAATGAAGGGTTATTCATATTTCTATACTTTTTCTTCTCTGCATTAAGGTCGTTGCAGCTGGAAGGATGTGAGACATATTAGCCTTATCCAATTTGATAGAATTAAAATTGAAACTTTGGGTTGCCTGCTGATACATGGGTGTCTTCTTATGTACTAAAGTGATACAAATTAAGTTCATATATATCCCAAACTGTTTTGGATATGTATTAACTATATAGCATAATGATAACATTAAGCTCACTTTAATAGCTTTCAATTTAAATCAACAATCAGAATTTGGGATGCGTGGACTGTAATTATATTTTGTTTATTGATAGGGTTCGTCGTGATGATAATTTACCTCGAGCTGCCTGTAATTATCAAAAACAAAAGAACCCCAGATATTCTTCTTTGTAAATAAGCTGTTCTTGGTAACCATTAGTAACCTAGTCATTCCCTTGAGCAACAAATTGTTTTCCAAATCCCCTCTTCTTTCTATACTTGTCCTACTACTATCAGTTGAACTCTCGCCTTCAACGGCAACCAGAAACACACACTTCGTTAACTGTTAGCCTGTATAAGTAGATCATTGCATCATTACACGTTCTTCCAACTTTAGGAGGAGGAAAACCACCACACTGTCATGTTCATGCAAGAGGCGGTAGCCGCCCGATGCAGTCCTCTTGCTGGCCATAGCGAGAGGAAAATGTATTTACTTGGTCAACCAAGGGCCATAACTAATAGGTAGAAGCCTTGCTTTACAATTGTACCACTCTTCATGCGCGTAGTTTAGGCCTATCTGATTGGTCCGTTGCATGATCTTATATATCAAACCATAGAGTTGAAGTCTCGTGCTTTCTGTTGGAAAATTAAACCAAATTTAACATTTTTCCCATCGGTTTTTAGTTTTAACTTTTAATCATCAGTTATGTTTTGTTAGAAGGTTAGCTTCTTGATTGGGTTTTATATAATTGCTCCAAGTCGCTGTTGTTCCGCAAATCTGAATTGTTAGAATTTTAGGTAGTAGACGGGAGTTTGCTGTGTCCATGAGGTCATAATCTATCTTGTATTTGACTGTTCCTTTATTTTCTTCCTGGACCCTAACAGCTTTGGACATGTATTTTGTATAAAATATTCAACATATAATAGAAAAATCTGCAAATCATGCAGCTGATATAGAAGAAAGAAAGAGACAGGTGAGGAGATGCTGTGCCAATTTTGATGGTTTTCTTGTAACAGTGTAATGCTTTATTTGGTCGTTCACTCACTTCTCTGTCCCATTGAATTGAAGAAGAGTAAAAGGTTTTTTTCTACTTTGTACCCATTCCTTCCGTTCTTCTTTTCTCTCCTACCAAGGGAAGCCTAAATTTCAAACTTACAGGTTATATACCTCAATGGCTCAATCTGGTGGGGTTGCAATGTCAATTAACTTCATCTGCTGAGTAAACTATTTTTTGAACTCATACGCAACAAATTCCAATCTCAATGCCATATGTTCAGGCAGTACCTTCAAGATTGCTAATGCATTCTATAGCATTGTGATTTGATCATACCTGTTATGATTATTTAGGATGGCAATTCCTCGGTAACTCGGAAATCACTAGTACAATCAAAGATTATATATATTTTATTTTTTAACCTGGATCAGTGAAGATCATATAGATTCTATCAGAGAATTTTACACAGCGTTTGTTATGCTGTCTTTGAATGTGTTACAGACTTTGTAAGGGCTATATGATATCTGTACTGCTAGATGACCAGTAATGTACTGGCCTTGAACAATCAATTTGCGAAAGATCCTCAGAAACCTGTGAATTTTTTACCTCAACTTGAAGGCTGCTAGTGAATGCTTGCTCCTGCCAACTTTCTTTGTCCCAGAGCAAGAAGCAACTCATAATCCTGCATATTTCAATACATTAGAAGTGCCGATATAAAATGAACATAATATTTCCGTTTTCCGTCCTCCTATTCTATGGACTCACATTGCCACCTTCATAAAACTTTTCTGGGATGGTATATAGCAACAAGTTTGGCATCTAAGACAACTACTAATTTGAACTTCAGTGGGAAAAAAGAGAATTATGCCAGCGCAGTTACAGCAACATGACACCGAAAAGAATGCAAAAAGTACCTGTACAATAGACTGCGCACAAAGCTTCCCTGAGAGAACAGCGCCTTCCATTGAAGCCAGATACTTTTGTTTTGTGTAATCACCAGCTAGATAGAACCCCTCTATCGGAGATCTTTGCAATGGGCGGCAGGGTTCACAATCTGGAACAGTTTTATATACTGATCTGAAATGATCATTAGCTTTAAGTTTCAGTAGGGAATCTTGGGGTTAACACCTAAAATAGGCACTATTGCACATAGATTTAAACATAGAACATGCATGCGTGCATGTATGTACAAACATAGGTATGTACGTACACAATTACAAATCTGAAAAAAGGATTTACTCTTTCTTTCTTCTGAACATAATTGAAATGGTACTGGTATCGTGTTTAGAGATGTGTTTGAAAGTGTGTCCAAGATAGCATTAAGCTTCCATGAATATTTTGAAATAAATATTTATATTACATGTTTCTTGCACAATTGTACTATTTGATGCATCACTATATGAACATAGGGGGAAACGACCCCAATCATTTATATTCAGACATAACACGAGACTTCAAGCAATGACTAGAATTTGATTTGAAAAAGAAAAACAAAAAAAAAAAAAAGAAACAAATAACAGAGATTCTAAAAAAATGCTCTCAATCTAACCTTGGTGTTTTAACAATATGGTACTTTATAACTTTTGCTTTGCTCTGATCTGCAGAAATTTCATCAGGAAAGAGTTTTGCAAGCTCCTTCATTGTAGCATCAATAATTTCCGAGTCACTACGTGCAATCCATTCTTCTGCAGGGGCAAAAACTAACTCCAACATGGACTGGTTTGGATTGTAATATTCCTGCATAAAACAATAAATCATTAATTAATGGTCTCATGCATTTAATGAGGAGACATGAAGCTAACATAGTTAGCCTCTCTTTATATAATGGAAAAAATAATAAAAAGCAGGGAGAAAGAGTTATGTCTCTGCACATATATTTTTATTCTTCTTAAGTCTTACTTGCTGAAACTTTCTTTTTTCTCAAGTCTCATGGAAGGTTGAGTCAAACCCACACGGTTTTATTTCCAAATGTTCTCTGCACTTATCTTTTTCTTCTTCTCTAGTTGTTACTTTCTGAAACTTTCCTTTTTTCTCAATTCTCACGGAAGGTAGAGTCAAACTTACATGGTTTTATTCCAAATATTCTTTGGACTTGAAAGTTACCCATTAATAGGTTCCCCTGGCAAGGCTAAATCAAATTAGGTCCATAGCATCTGCCATTTCACCACATCCCCTTGTTTCAAGATTAGGAACTCATCATGATACATTTCCACAGAAAAATGTCAATAAAAAATTAATAACTAAAGCTTTTTTGTTAGATGATTTCTTTTAAATGAAAGAACACATGCTAATCGTTCCTGTGTCTCATCTAGTTGGGGCAAAACTAGCATAATTACCCACACATCTGCAAAAGCATTGAACAGAAGCTGACAATTTTGAATAAACTTCTTTCCATTCTTTTATTCAAGCACGGCTGTTAGTCAATAAAAAAAGGATTAACACCCAATAATTTTGTTATGCAAAGAAACCAGAATGTAGTTAAACATGTAATTATATCATATACACTTAACAATTCTTGCAAGATTGTAACAATGTCACTGACATCCGATATGTAGGAAATATAGGCAGCATGGCAACCTAAAGAACATAAATTCAACGGAAATAAAAAAGAAATTTTAGAGAGCTTTTACCTTACACGTTACAGACATGTCAGCATAAACACTTAGAAGGGGACTTCTGCAAGCAAATGAGGAAAAAAAGTGACGAGTATAAACAAAAGTTGTTGGTAAGAGAGAACAACATTCATGAGATTCACCTCAGTAAATGAACATGAAAGGAGTAGAAAACGCTAATGCAAATTAGTTTAATGCAAAGATGTCCCATAACTTGGCAAAACAATGGAGGATAACCATTCTCCTTAAACCCCCACAATCCCTCATGGGATATTCCAGGTCAATTAAATCTGGAAAAACATTACAAATATTAAATAATGCACCAAATGGTCAAATATGAAAATTTAAATAATTAGATTGTGTTAACAAAAAAAGCATGCAACAGATTTGCTTGACCATCAATAGGCAAAGACCCCAGACTGGTAATAATAATGCCTTTACACTACGGTTTCCACATTCTTATAAGCAATGATCTTTTTCCTCAAAATATACTCTAGTTTCATTTCTACACGAATATTGTAAATTCAGAAATACAATTAGTAAAAAATCATAAGGCTACCAAGTGGCAGGCAGATAATAACCATAAAAGCTGTAAATTTGCAAAGAGGGGAAAAGGCTGATAGACGAAGTAGGAAGACCTGCTAAAGAGTAGATGATCGTAGGTGTTCTTCAGTTTCCTATCAAACCTGCAAATGGAGATAATCCACATCACTCAACTAGGGACTCTCATATTAACTTTACACCCTAGAAACCCAAAAAACAATTGTTTATCTATAAAATTAAACCGTTGCTCAAAAGGAGAAATAGCACACGTGTATCACTTTTTTTAAAAAAGGTATGACGCATGTATCACTCAACGCATTTCACTAGTGCAATGCAGTGAATTAATGGGAAATTAAAAACAAAAATTTCTTGAGCAAAAACACCCCAGAAAAACAACCATAGGAAAAACACATGCAGTCTCTTCTATACTACTTTAAAACCAGAGAAGTAAGAGATTAGGCAACACTAGAAAGCCATTACACATGGTCAACACTGCTGCTTTTTGATTAGAGGGTGTGTCCAGTGAAGGCATAATGTAAATGATGAGCACCATCTTTCATGAATGCTTAAGCAATGTGTAGCTGAACAACATATAGAGGTCATTCATTTCTTCAGAGTTCTGATGTGGGACTCTATAACCCAGGTACACAATGGATTACAATATGATGTGAGGACTTAACCATTCAGTTCACAGTCAGATCAAAGAAAGCTTCCACATGATATCTTTTGCTTCCCCTACCACTTCTTTAAAGTTTCCAGGTCAAATCAGTTGAAGATATATCTATAGAAAGTCATTGGGGTGTACTTCAAATAATACCTTTCTGCAGGTCAAAGATTTAGAAAATGGTGGGAGACAGAGCAACAGCAGTACCAACAAATTGTCTGAACAAACAATGGACTTTGTTACTAACCATATGTGAACGTTGATAACTGGGACTCCTACTAATTTCTCTAATTTCTTGAAGTATGAAATCTCTCTCCAGTCTTCAGGCAAAAGTAGCTTCAGGATATCAACTGATGAGATCAACATCCATCAGCTAGTATTAGAGAAGCTGGTAATACAGTGAAGCTAAAAAAATTGTTATTCAATTGGAAGCAGAGTATACCTGGAGCTGCCATTACATAAGCATCTCCTTCAATTGCATTGCCATTAGTTAGAAGAAAACTCTTCACAGTTCCATCATCATTGAGCTCTATTTTCTTTATTCGTGAGTTAAGCCGAACCTCACCACCCAGTGACTCAATATGATTAACAATAGGCATGCAAAGCCTCTCAGGGGGGTTGCCATCCAAGAATGCCATCTTTGATCCATTTTTCTCCTGTTAGTGAATTTTCCACACATTCTTAACAAGCTATTTTAAATGTTGTAATACCATGTTTTCCTTCTGTTTTGTATAACCTTAACTGAATGTAAATGAATAAACATGACTATCCAACAATGTATATGTCAATGAACCTTATTCTTAATACAAATTACAAAAGGATCACAACCTCAGATGCTTCTAGTATATGAGAGTTATAAGAAAACATGCGATCTTAAATTTGACTGGAGAACATCCGGTGAGTCAAAATGAAAATTACACATCTGTTACTCAATCTATAAAACCTAATTCACCAAAAGGACCCAAGATATTACCCTTTATACATATCTCAAGCAGAAATAAAAAGGGAAAAAGAAGAAAAGGAATTTTTTTTTTTTCGAATTCCTTTTAACTTTATTTATCAAACAATGATAAGAGGGTTTTTGTCAAGATTCTCATTGATAATTAAAAAAATGAAAGTCATTTGAAACATACATACAAATATAGATAGCTGTCTACATATACGACTTACTGCTTGATGATCATTTTGAAGGCAGTAATGGCAGCTTTTGGCCAAAAAGAAAAGGTATATGTTGTCACCTATGGTATTAAGGCCAGAAGGGAACTGTACCCATCCCTCTGTTGCCAACAGAGGAAGAGAGATATATATGCTCACATATTGCCTAAGAAATAGCTTTGCCATGGAAATTGCTAGTCTCTTGAAAATTTCAGGCTGAAAATTATTGGAACACCTAAAAGTAGCATGTAAACTTAATACCCGTTTTAAAAGAAAATATAGCCATAATAAACAAGAACAAATTGTGATGTTTACTTGATGTGTCCAAGTTTCATATTTATAGATGCCTTTGGTACCCAACCAACGTCATTACTAGTGACATACAGAGCGGGGTTTCTGTTAATAGTAAAGAAAAATTTAAACACACATCATTTTAATTATTTTGTTGCTGACCTTGTTTCCAATATAATCAAATTTCCAAAATAGGAGTAAACTAGGGAACCATACCTGCAGAAATCGATTCAAAGCAATCAATATACACTGCATTGAAAGTTCATCTGGGTTAATGAAGTTCAGTGCCTTTGACATGGCAATAAACACCTCGTTAGTCACACGATCCGGTATGCCCTGAAAAGGAAAATGAGGAAAGGATTAGTTTTCTTTATTTTTTATTTTTGAAAAGTATTATTTTTCTTTATTTTTAATTCATTTAACAAATTTTTGCTACTTAAAGCAATTCATACCAGATTAATTAACAATGAAAAGCGGGCAGTATTTGAATGAATGCAGAGGGGAATGCATACACTAACTGACAGACTTTGCATCACTTACAAAAGTCACTATACTAAACATAACACTGCACATGGCAACCTCTTTTCCAAAATTTTCTTTCATCCCCTCCCCTTCCTCCTTTTTCTATTTTCCTAAAAGCATTCAGCAATACTTTTCCTCATGATTTTTGCAAGACTAAAAAATTTATGCATGTTATTCTTATAGATTAATACTCAACCCACTCATGTCTGATCTAAAAATATCCCACTACTATATACTATCCAGTTTTACTCATAAAAAATGAAGCATCAGCACCAAAATCCATGGACAGAATTGTGTACACACACAATAATATGCATATACCACAGAAGACACCTCAGAATGACTTCAAACAAATCCAGATGCAAGGATTGTTGCTCTATTATTCTTGTGCTCTTCTGCACCTTTTCAAGCAAAGAAACAGCCATGTATTTGGTAAAGGCTTAAAAATCCGTATCAGTCAACCATACATGCAGGTAGCCACAAAGCAGCAAATAAATTGCCCCTATATGAGCAAAACTTCAAGTTAACAAGGCTCTTTTTGGGAAGCTTTACATCAGGATGAACTACGCTCACCACTCAGAAGCCAGCCAGACTTTATCAAAAGCAACCAGCATACCTGCTTTCTCATCCACTCTTTAACAGTTAGACCATCTTGGGCCTCAACGTAAGGTTGTCCACCAAGCATTGCTGGTAGGAGTCCTATTGCAAACTTCACTTTCTCTGGCCAAGTCAGCATTTCATTGTTCTTCAAAATGGCCCATATCCCTGTCAGTTTTCATTGATATGAAATTTAAGCAAAGTAGATGCAAAATGTAATTTTTAATTCCTGTAGATGTTAGTATTGGCATTCAGGAATCTGTAGAGCAAATTCCACATACATTAAATGATAAAGGAAAAAAAAAAGTTTCCAAGCACCCCGATCAGTCCACCAACAACATAAATCAGCCACAACATATCAAAGGAATGTAATTCAGCAGCCAACAACAAGACATAGGATCCTACAGACAAGCACCACCAGACAATAACAATGTTGTGATTTGGTTCTAAATCAAAAGCTTACAAAAGGAAAATTTAAGCAAACAATTGAGAGATTTGAATCAATCACACATTACAAAGATTAAAGAACTGAAAAAGGGAACAAGAAAATATAGGAATTAAAGATATGGTGTGGTTTTGTGGATTTCCTACCACGGCCGCAATAAGAAGAAAATCCACCATTGAAAGATCAAGAAATTACAAACTGGAACCCTTCAAAACCCCTTAAACTTCACTGTCAGGTACAAACTCAGTCTAGGATCTCTATGTGCTTTTCTCCTCACATGCTCATCAGCAGACTTAGAAACACTAGAAGACTCTTTTCCTCAACGAAGAGCCCGTAAAGTGTATACATAAAAGAGTGCTCCCCATACACTAGAATTCATCATGAATTGAATTAGTTGAACACAGCCCAATGTGTTAAATGAAACTTGGGAGTACCAAAACACATTCATTTTTATCATTTTATAGAAGCTCAAAATTTTATGAAGGAGAGGAAGCCAACCTTGCGCCTTGACCTAGTGTCAAACAAAACTCTTAAGTGTAATTCAACAAGAGGCCCAAATCTCAGAGTTCAAGATTTCAAGAAAGTAAAATATTTATCTTCCATTAAAAGGCATCCAAAAAAAAAATTAAAAGGCATCCAACTTAAAACCAATTAGTTCAATTGGAAAGACCAGTCTTGAATATAAGGTCAGTCTAAGGAAGGCCCAACTTAAAAGATATGGGAATGCCATGACTAACGATAACAACTGATTGTTCAGTCTTAAGTTTTCTATTATGAAAACAATCAAGGGAAATTTAGGGAAAGGGGTTGAGCAATTTGGATGAGTGGAATCATATAATATTTATTAAAACATGTAATGCCCAATATGTAGATTCTATAATATGCATTACACAGAGTAGATAAGAAGAAATTTAAATGGTACTTCACAATAAACACACATAAATGTAAAGAGCGAACATCAAAACAAACTGGAATTGACATTAAGTAACCTATAAGATAGAGTAGTGACAAGAGCAAATAAACTCGTCCCGGATACCAATTAATCATTTAGAGCAAGGTATTGTCTATATCCAACTGATTAAATAAAAACAGGTAACATGCAAGCAATTTTATCTTTCATTTCAAAATTTGCTGCTTCATACTGTTTGTAAAGCAAAAAAAGTTTGCATAACAGCCAATTTGATAATTGTACAAACCTATGTAAACTTTTTTTTGCTTTACAAACAGTACAAAGCAGAAAAATTCGAAATGAAAGATAAAATTACCAAGTATTTAAGTTGTTTACCATTTAAGGGTGCAGGTAGAACTTCTGGAAAATCAAATCGGCTGAACTCTCCAGGTTTGTTTGGCATTGCAAATATCATAGAGTGCTCCTTCCATTGCAGCCGGTCATTAATGCCAAGTTCTCCAAACAGGCTTTGCACATTTGGATAAGCCCCGACTTGCCAAAAAGAAAAGACATAATAAGAATATAATTAAGCAAAGAAAAAAGAAAAGATGTTGCAATGCATCAGATAACAACGGAATACAAGAGTCAGGAGATAAAAAGGAAAATCATAGGTATTGTCCAAAATCTCCACAAGCCTACGTATTTACAACTTTCAAGTACTAAAAAGGGGGACAATAAAAGTAAAATAAAACAAAAAAAAAATCAATGTACTGAATGAAAATTTCAATACAACACTACAACCTTCAAAAACTTAAAGAGGAAGACCAGGTGGTAAAGACTGAGAAAACAAAAAAGTAGTTATTCTTACAGAATATATGTAAGCCTGTCTCATACCAATCTCCATCATCATCTTTCCATGCGCCCACCTGTTAAAAATAAGACCAAACCCTAATCTCTCACAAAAAAGCAGGAAAAAGGGAAAACAACATCTTAAACCACGTATGTAAGCATGTCACGTTGGAAGCTTAAAATACTTACAAGCGGCCATTTGAAAGATATATTAATTGCTAAAATATCAAAATCTTAATTCAAATGAAATTTTTTTTTCCTTTTTATGCATGTGATTGGCGGCCCCAGGAAGTTACATACAAAGAAATCATTTACACCAACACAAGTTAGTCATTAGCACAGTTTAATTTCTGATGGTAAACACTATTTATTAAATCATGCCGCATGCCATAGTCCAGAAAGAAACTAAACTGTCCTTGAATAAATCTTGCTGATTAAAATCGTTTTTTCTTCATTAAAGATAAAGTGTCATATATCTCCTCATATCACAATAAGATTTTAGAAATGAGGAGTGAGATAATTCAATAATATAAATAGGTGTAAATTTCTATAAAACTTAGTAGAGCAAAAACCTTTCCACCTAGGACATCTCTTGCTTCAAGCAACAGAGGTTTGTGACCTGCATCTGCTAAATATTTTGCAGTTGACAAACCAGCCAAACCTGCAACAATTCAAAAGGGGTAAGTCTAATGTAGAAGCAATAACAAACGCAAGTGATGGATCATACATTAAATCTAAAACACATAAGGAACAAAATTTTAGGTATAAAATAAATATCAAATTAAGGCCAAAGGGTTATACTTGCATACTCCTGATAGCTTTCAAGCATGCAGATTCTCCCTTATTGCTCACCACAAAAGCACATCCACCCTTGAAAGCTAATCCATAGCAATTAGTAAAATGAAACAAACAAGATTTTGCATTCACAGACTTTTGGACTTTTGTGACAGAAGAATACCACATCGTTACCCAATTTTACTCTTCCTAGCACTTGCATGCAAACCATCTAACTGTCACAAAGCACAGGGCCCTAAATTGGCACGGCCTTCTAGTGAAAGCTAGAACATAACAGCAACATAAAAAATGTAAAATAAACACATATTAAACACAGAATCAGAATCCAATGACAGAGTATGAGATTCTCAACTGGAAAATATATTTAGACATGCAGCTAAGAATCAAGGCATGATGAAGTCCATGCAAAATTCAGTTCATTAATATAAAAAATATAAATTTTTAGAAATTTTGCTACAGTAAAGGCACAAGAAGTTACAAAAAATTCAAAAGAGAGAATGGATTTCTCAGAAGACAAAAGGAAGCACAGATTAAACTTAAGACAAATTCATACCTGCACCAGCAATTATAACTTTCAATGGCTTAGTTGGACGGGGAGCAGAACGAAAAGAAGCAGATAGAGAAGCAGCCTCCAAAAAATTAACAGTATTCTCAAGCTCTGGCCTTGGATAATCTATGCAAACTACCTGACTCGTGATAACAAAAGAAAGGTAAGATTATTCTTTGCACTGTAACAAAAGGGTAAGGTCATCCAAATATTCATCAACACCAACCAACCTGCAAAGGACAAGCACCCTTACTTGACCTCTTTTTAACGGGAATTCTCAAGGCATGTCCCATGGATTCACCACTTCTAAAAGCTAAGACACTTCCCATGCTTATTGTGTTGCTTTGGGAGTTCAAGTACACAGCCGAAACACTCCCACAGAGACTCATCTTCTTCAAAACCAAATATCCAAAGTCTAGATTTTGATGAGCAATTCAACTGCAGCTGTTGCAAATAGGAAAAAAAAAAAGAAATGGGTAATTGTAGTTTATCAATATGAAGAAGAAAACAACAAATTACTCATTAAAAAAACAGCTAAATATACCCTTTTTTGCCTTAACAAAGCCAAAAACCATTTTAAGAAACTGCTTGATTTAAAAAGAGAACAAAAAAGGTTCTTGCATATGCTAATTAAACACCAGCAAAGTAACTAATAAGAATCTAGAGAAGGAGTAGATACAATTACACAAAAAAGTGCGTAAAAAACACTAGACTTGCCTGAATAATAGAAAGTGGATATGGACAGTGGGTTGGGACAGACTAAAGAGGCATGGAGGAAGAGGTGGAGGTGATAAGGTAACGTGTACTTGTTATTTTTAAGACATGAGAGATTGAGAGTGGGTTTGGCCGAAATAGGAGGAAACATGCCATAAATTCCTAAAATGAGCTTTTTGGCGCATTGTTAGGTTTGGGGGTTGGTCACTGTTACCCGAATATTATTTTAATGGCCAGTGGCTCAACTCAACGAACTTGCAGGCCAGAGCCACTGCCTACAGCCTATTGGTATCTCCAATCTCGTTAGACATTAGTTTGCACTTTTGCTATATTTTGTTTTTGTGCCCGAAGTCAGACTATTACATTTCCATAGGTCCCAACTCTCAAACGTGGCATGTAGGTGATAGCGTACATGTTTTCTTTTACTTATATTTAGTAAAATGGAGTTCAAGAAAGAAACGAAAATGGAACTTGGACTGCTGTGTTTTTGTTATATTTCAAACATGGCATGTGGTTGTGTAATTGTATACACCGTGAATGAACTACGACATACCCATAAAGATGCAATGGTCAATGAGCTTTTGCTCATCAAGATTTCGTTTTAAATAACAGTACCAGATGAAAAAGTCTTAAAGAAATTTTTACTAGCTCGATTTCAGATTACAACTGTAGCATAGAATTTTTACGTTCATCGGGGAGGAGGGAACAACTTGTGCAACATAACATCTGTACTAAAAGATGAAAAAGCATCTGTACCAAGGAATATGGTGATAGCTCACGTCAAATAACGCAGATCATTTCTCTGGCCAAAAATAAAGGACTTGAAAGGAAAAGTTCATACAAAATATTGTTCAAAAATCTCGGAAACTCATTTTAGGGTCCACTTGTTTTCCAGCGGCACGTCCTCTTCCCCTAAATCCGCCTCTACGTGTTCCTCTTCCTCTTCCCCTTCCACCCAAGCCTCTACTAAATGATTTCCCGTGCTTCACCTCCACAAGCGAATGAAGCAACTCATCGCAAAGAATGCAACCAGTATGCAAGGTAGCTCCATCTTCCAAAGGAGTTGTTTTCTTATTAAAGTCTACCTCTATGATTGTTGAGTCACATTCAGCACAGCGCTCTCGGGTAGTGGCGATACGGTGAGCACCTTCAGGGAGTAAGACAAGGCAATTGCATTTATTGCAATAAAGTCTCCACTTCGGAGCACTTACTGGGTCTAAAACAAGTGTTCCACTGCATTCGGGGCAAGCACAGACTCCCTGTGCCACTAGAGAATGGCGACATGTGGGATGTGGGCAGAGGAAGCACGGCATGCCTGCCCCTTTCCCCAGCTTCCCTGAACTACCTATCTTTGTGGCACCAAAGAGAGTGTCTATACCTTCAAATGGAGGACTATTATAGCAATATGGGCAGAGTGGGAATGACTTGCCTTCGGGACCAGGCATGGAGAAGATCAACAGCTCGAAGTTATCCAAAGGACAAGTAAGTTCCTTGTACAGCTGCAGAAAAATTAAAATGTGAGTCACAACAGGCAGTGCAATGACACATATCCAGACAAGGAAATGCTTGAGGCTTTTCCAACCATCGACTTTCAAAACAACCAATGAGACCCAAAAGATTGCCACATATTGAATGAAGTAGACACATGACATGGAATTTGCTGCATTAAATTCAACTGACTCTAATTTTCTTCAAGAGTTAATTTCTGAAAAACACATCCAAAAAATGACCATTCCTAGACTCAGGGCACAAGCAAGGCTAGTGATGACTACTTTTCCCTGTCCAGTCAGATCCACGGGTTGCACCACCTCAATTCAAATAGGTTTCTTTACAAGAGCAACAATAAGAAAAAGAGGAACCTAGCACCTTTAGTTTTACAAATTAATAGATTCTAGGATTGATTCAGAGAAAGAAGGAAATGAAAGAATAAAAATAAAAAATAGAAAAGAAAAAGGACGGGTGAAGAAAAAGGGCAAGCTGAGGAAAGAGATTTGTTAGAGTGTTTGAACTTTTCTTTCTAATCCATAGGTTTTGCAAAGAAGCGAGAAAGTATTTATGGCCTAAATGTTTCCACATGATTCATGCTCCAGTGAAACTTTGAAGTTTGCAAGAGGTCCAGCATTTTGCTATTACCTTGATTGTGCCTTTTTGAGGAAGATGGTAAACCTCCTCACATGTGCCACAAAACAAACGTGGGGGCTGTGTAGAGATGTACTTCATGTACCGCAAGCATTTCCCACATTTACTTAGTGCACGCCCTGAGTCAGCTAGTGGAGAGAATTGTGCTTCAAACAAGGCATCCATGTTCTCAATCTGGAAAAGAGGAGGAGTTCACTGATAAATAAATAATTCTAAGCTACAATATCTAAAAGCAACCACAAAAACTAGTTAGTTCCTCATACATAAAATATATACACATGAGCATTCAATGAGTAGTTAACTTCAGATTTGTATCACAAGTCAAGGTCTATTGTAACAACAGCAACAATAAAACATACTACAATTGTGCTATACTTGGAATCGTATCTTGGGTAATGTTACTAAAAACAAGGTCCATGGTAACCAACCCAAATCAAGCGACAAGCTTGATTCTTCTGAGAAAAAGTTCAATTGATTTAATAATCTAAAATGTTAATAGAATTTACTTCTTAATTAACAGAATCCATAAAAGAAGATATTGAAACGAAATTTTAATGCCACAAGGCATGAGCATTATCAAATAGCATTACCAAGGGATATCATCATAAAATTTACAGCATATACCTAGCAAATCCATCCAAACCAATACAAAGATACAAAGACTCAATGCATATACTTGGTTTAAAACAACAGGGATAGACAACTCACAACTATTAAACTCTCCCTTTCCCAATAGTTCACACTTGTAACATATCCTTATAGCATTTATGTCTAACCATCACAATCTTGCTACCAAACTTCTCCAACCTCCCCAAGACACATCCACACCTCAACAACAAACCCATATGATCCTACCACTTTTGCTCTTTCTATCATCTTCATTTGCATCCCCCAGTTCGAAGCTACAATAGACAAATGCACTTGACTATAGAAACCTATACAAGAAACTTCTTCTTTTTCTTTTCTATTTTGGGTATTGTCCTCCTAAACTGAAACTCTTTCTTCTCCCAGCCTTTGACGTTTTAAATTGTAATTAATGAAAATTTCAAGGTTCAATTTGGAATTGCAATTACGAACCATAAATCTTTTCTTGTAATTTAGCCATGAGGCTATTTAAGCATGCAATTAAAATGTGCAAGTACTCAACCATATACTTCTCTAACCTGCTGAACAAAATAACTGAATTTTTGCTTGAATTGCTGTAATACGTGTTGCACAACATGAGAATGATTAGCTTGACCCTTAGCAACCAAAGTGATCTGATGCTCAATGAAACTGCGAATGTCTGCCAAACAAAGATCTGGATCAATGCATTGATAGCCCCTTATCAGTGTTATGCCTAAAGCAGTTGGAACCAATTTCCTACCACCTTGTACCTGCATTTTGAATAAGAATAATATATCCAAACAATACAAAGAAAAACTAACATTTTGCATGAAAAAGCTAAATATCACAAGGAAAAACTTCAATTTTTCTTAAGAACCTGCACATAGTTCCGCTCACATATGTTGTTGATATGCACAGGAATTGATGCATCTGTGCCTATTCTATTCCTCTCCATCAGAGAAATCAGCTCACTCTCACTGAGATAATCAGGAGGTGAAGTCTCACCCTAAAGAATTTAGAAAATCAGGCATCAGGAGCAAAATTTGGAAACTGGATGGTTCATTACATGGAGGAGTTGAATATATTACCTCATATAACTCCACTCTTGAAACTTCAATTTTCTCCCCTTTTGTAAACTGAGGAAGATTTTTTTCATTTATGGCCAACCATGGCATAATATATGTAAATCCTTGCACTGTAACATGCTGCCCAATGCAATGGAAGTATTCTCCGCCAACTGAAAATTCTACTTTTCTCCTGAAATAGACATCAAGTAATAAATATTATAAAATAGAAAAAAGAAAATAGTAAAGTGTATCAACCAATGATATAGAATCTAAATATCAAAAATTTTCCTACATCAGTGAGCATGTCAACAGTATCCAAATCATGGCAAAACAAACTACAGAAACAACCATGCTGTTTTCCACCAGGTGAGATCAGTACCATGGACCATATCACACTATGATGCTCTATTTAGAACCATACCATCAGTAAGCTCAATAAAACAAGGCCCTTCTCAGTGGCCCAACCCCTCACCCTCACCCAAAGTCTTCTTTGGTCTTGCTCTCCTCTTGACAGGAACATCCTCCTTCAAGAAACAACTGTGGCATTCTATACTGAAGTTCACTTACAGTAGAGCATCAAACAACATTATCCAATTATACATATCCTACCCACCACAATAATTCAACGTCCTATGGGAGCATCTAAGTAGTCTAAAAGCAAGTTGTAAACACAAAAGGTGTACAACCATATATCATCAAGGTCTGCATTTGACCACAGTAGAATATGAAACACTGCCAGATACAACTAAACTAAATAAACAAGAGGATTAAACATTAGGCCTATTACCTCACATATTTGCAGTCGGGAGACACAGTTCCTATAAAATGTTGACAGACGTACTGATATAAACTCCAAGCATCTTTTCCAAGAATATCCTCAGTTGCGGAATGCATTGGAGTTATAGGAGGATGGTCACCGGCATCTGTTCCTGACCTTGGTTTATGATAACCTTCAGCAAGCAATCTTTGGACATAATCACCCCATAGTGGATTATTTGCTATTACATTAAGCGTGCCTTTGAAGTCAAATGAAGCAGGATATGCTGTGCTTTCCGTTCGTGGATAACTAAAACCGCCAAAGTTCCAAAAGAAAAATACAAAAAAGAAAAAGAAAGACTATTTAAAACAATAATGAAAATATCCAATTAGATGCTGTCATATCTGAAGAAAAATGTAACACTGCACCACATTATCACAAGGCTCATTCTTAACCAGGCTTATCAGAACCAGGACTTAAATTAATGATTCTGAACCATAGTCCTCAGGTTTCATGGCTCAAGGCTTTAAAACATGAGTTAAGGAGCAACTGCAAATTCAAAGAGCCATTAACCCTAACCCATGTCTAAGTCAGGTATATATAGACCAATCACATTATTTTTTATTAGTTGCTGTATAGTCCAAAAATACAAGAAATATATCCATAAGTGTATGTGTGCATTGTACTCTTCCATTGGAAGCACAGATAAAATCAAGCACCAGACAAACTCCAACCCCCCCCCCCCCCCCCCCCCCCCCCCCCCCCCCCCCCCCTCCCTTAACTCTAAACACACACACACCCCTCTTCCCTTCCCACCCAACATCGCAGAAATGCAAAGAGATCAAGAGTAAATATTGCTTGACAGTAACCACAAAACAGAGTTTAGTATAGATAGTTCCACACTTAATCATCTAATTAAAGATAAAAGCAACAACCAAAGAACTAAATCCCAGCTTATTATTTCTAGCATAAACCTCTCTGTAGAAAATTTCCCAATAGCATGCTGAATAGCATATTAAGAAACCCATGCTGAGTCTAGGTATTCCCAGTCCTTTAAAACTAAAAGAGTCATCTGAATAACTAGCTCTTTAGTGAAAAACTTTATCATTCATTTCTATATTATCACCAACTCAGCAGTTAGCTCTGAACATTATTCATTACCGAGGTTAAATGTGATATAAGGTAAAAAACTTCTTACCATATCATCAGAACCTGCAGAGTCTTTCTCTTACAACACATTATATGAATTAAGATTCATAGCTCATATGGGAAACAGAGAAATAATATAAGCACATATATGTGGCCACCTGGCAATAAAACTCCTAAACATAACCTTATCAGACAAAATCTCCATTGGTACAGAAAACATTTAGCTAGCCTCATATAGTAGCACTTAGCACCTAAGAAAGACTCCAAGAATACAGGTAGGAAATCTATTTGCTTTTTCCATCGTATTTGTAACAAATTGCAATGGCATTACAAAAATTAGTAAGGAAAGGCACAAAAAGACCCATTGTAATCCAAAGAGTGAGAGAAGAAGACCTTATGAAACCTTGTGTATACAAGCGTTCAGCAAGTTGCATGGCTGTCTGAGGTCCAAAGCCTAATGCACTTGAAGCAACCTGAACAAAATTAAGAGAGTTATCTCGATTTATTTTTCCCTAAACAAGACTGCTATTCAAGAATTAGCCATGCCAAGCAAAGATTTCATTCCCATCCACCCATCATGCAAAAGCAATTTATAGTTCTTTTAAGCAGCTATTCAAGAATCAAGTATAAGCTACTTACAAGTGAAAGATTAGCAAAAGCATATCATAACTCTTCTAACCTTCAAAAGATTCACTGTGTTCAGACCAGAAGGTCGACCTTTGCTTTCCTGTTTTTCTGATACATCAATTACTTCAAGAATTCCATCCTCTGTCACCAACTTCTGAAACATTATAGCAACCTGAAATATAGAAAAAGAAAAAATTAATCACCATAGTTCATAAAAAATAGAAGAGCAACATCAGTAAATGTTTATGTAACAAGGCCTCACATCTATGTCAAACAACTTTTGACGTTTCCATTCTAGCTGAAGATCATAACCATTCTGAATAATATAGGGACGCAATGCCCAAAACTTCTCTGGCTTAAAAGTATTAATTTGCAAATAGCGCTGTACACAAAACCCAAGTGTGGGGGTTTGACATGGACCATAGCTGAAATAAGCAATTAATTAGCCGATTAAATGGTTGTTCCCAAGTGGAAAATAACCAAAATCGTATCCGTGAAATAGTCAGAATAACTCTAGAGAAAGGGAATGAACTAAAAAGCAAAAAACCAACATTGCAAACTTCTCATGTCCTCCGTAAGGATATAAAATTTATGCAAATAAAATGCAACAGAAGCACAATACGCATGAAATCTCTTAAGGAAATGCATAATGAACAACAAATGATAGAGAAGAGAGCTGAAAGAACCAACGAGATAACTCTGGAGTCAAGATTCCCATATTTTCCTTGAAAATAACTAGTTTGAAATCGGGTAAAAGCAACACCAACTTTCAAATCTATCTCTTGCCGAGCATCCACAGCCAGTGCCTCATGTCTGTTTGGTTCCACTAGGTTGTCCATAGCCCTTGAGATGTCTTTCTCAGTCACAGAAGAAAACCTAGCACGATAAACCCTTTTCTTTGCCTCATTCATATGAAACCCCGTACACTCAATGACTACAAAAACATTAAGATAGTGATAATAACAACAAAAGTAAGCAGATATAGAATCTGTCACTCAAAGAAGATCTACAAACAATCTCATGCTCATAACTAATCTGAGGAATTTTATAGTCATTCCAAAAGGAATAATTTTTCTTTCAAGCCATTCCAAAAGGTTAAAGTTCAGAAATTTGGAACCCTATTCAGTGTAATGCCTTATAGAATTACCAATCAGGAAACAAGAAATAATTGTTCTTTATTTCTTTTTTTTTCTCAGCAAAGAATCAAACTGATTTCAAAAGAGTAATGCAGATTGATTTTACATGAATAACACATGACATACTGTCATAAATTTGCTTAACCATGAAGTCATGCAGCAACAGGTATTGCTTCACAGTGATGTACATAGAAGTACAAAAAGAGGAAAAATTACCTTCAAAACAAATGTTCTCTCCTTCACGATCACAATCCAACCATAGTACCAAATAACCACAACCACGAGCTTCTTGGCTTAAATGTCTAGAAATATGGGCCTGATTACCCCAAAGAAAAAAAAGAAATTACACATTTAAAAAGGAATTATAGCTTTAAATTATTACATCAGAACACAAAGTTAACACCTAATCACCAGCCAAGAAATCAAATACCGACTTATCTGAGCCATAATGTGATATAGAAGCAAAATTTGTAGTATTTATCTACTAACTATATCTGTCATGGTTTATTGTCATATTATTTATGCATTGCCACTTGTGCAGGCAAAGATAAAGGAAGTAAATTTAAGTAGGTCAATATTCCATGGTAAACTACAGCTATATCCTCATGAACATGAATTTTAAAGAACTCCAGTAGTCAATGAAATTAATTTAGAATAACAACTTAATTAAGTACAGAATTGATATAGGCATTTGAATAGGAATTTTCACAGCAGGAAGGGAGAAAGCTTTCTAATACCATGACTAAATTACAGATATACATTGAATTCAGATGGATTTGTCAACTAACTGCCATCACCAGCTCAACTTAGTTGCATGCAGATGATGATAAGAGAAACACATGCTGACCCATAAAATCACTCAAGAGAAGGACAATGAAAAAATTATAAAGGAACAGCAAATTGGTAGAAAGTTGCATAGATTATATATACCTTTGGGTTTGATTCTGTCTTGATAACTGATGCTTGAAATAAATCTAGAGGATTAGTGGCATTCCAATCTTGATAGGATGCAGGAAAATCTACACTAGATTTGCACAAGAAAAAAAAGGGAAAAATATCATCATGAGAAATCAAGCCAATAAGTTAGGAAGGCTAACAAAAGTAAACAAAACAAGTACCAAGTTAGATTAGTAGTTTGCCTTAACATCTTCTACAAGCCATTTGTTATGACTATATTGTAATGCCGGTTATACCGTAGTTTAATGCAAATATATAGCTGAATATGTTTTTTCCAGAATCAAACATTAAAGCAATATCTTTCCCTACACCAAAATATCCACTCGAGCCTTTCAATCTTAGCATGTGAACAAAACTATTTTCTCAGTAGAACATATATAAAATAACTTAATAATGAAGAATGCATCAATATAAAAGTAACTTAATAAGGAAAAATGCATCAGCATTATAGACACTTAAATACAACAAATCCTTAAGTCAGCACAAAGCTTAAGCAAGGAGCAAAATAAAATTATCACATTTTTTGTTTTCAACATATCAGGGAGAATAAGGACCTGAATACATGTCCAATAACTGAAGTCACTTTATAATGGGCATTAAAGCCAAGAAATGTCCCGTTGAATTCATGGACTTCAGTACTACCCCTCCTTGTTGACATCTGACAAACACAATACAACTTGTAAATCACTAACAAAGATTCAATAGTGAAAAATGGCATGGCATTCACAAAAAATGCTAGTGTTCAAACCAAAACATTAGTATGCGTTGCAGTGAGTACTAAAATGAAATAAGAGGGTTCATGATTGTGTCATCCACTTCACGTAGCTATGCCTGTAAATTAATAAGTAAAAAAGGTGTAACTTCAATGAAAAATATGATGGACCAAACCCAAGCCCAACAAAGGGCTTTCAAAATTTCCAAATGGATTACTGTTTATTCATTACAGAAGCCATTATGAAGGTAGTTTATGGGGGAAAAAAAGGAATTGGTGTTGTGGGGTGGGGGGGAGGAATCAAACAAACAAATTATACCATGAGGGCATCTACGAGTCAAACGTTATAATTGAAATCAAGCCAATGCTAACTTTTTTATCAGGGATTTTTAATTTAAATTTTTTTATTGAAAGGTTAAAACAGTACAAGAGCTTAGAGCTTGCGCTAACTTCAGTAGCTTAGAACAACTGTTAATTTCAACCAAATAATATTGAAAGATTTTTATTTCTGTAAAATTCATTTTTTGTTACTATGTCTGTCTGCTTTCACCTTGTTTTGTTGGTACTTAGAAAGTAAACCCAATGGTTAATAGCATCAATACAGTAAAGATGAAAGTTTTAAGGTTTAAAATGTATAAATCAAAATTTCAAGGTTCAAACTTGTAATATTTATGAAACTACGAGGCTTTTCACAAAACAAGAGGGGGTTTAAGCATACTTGGCCATGAGAGAGTACGGAAGCGATGGAGAGAGCGATGCTAGGCTTCTCCGCCACCTGCAATAACAGCGAGACAACCAACTTAAAAATGAACAATTTTGATTAATTTAATTATGTATTTAGCCTAAAGAATAAACATCTGTTGTTTATATACCATGAGAACTTTGGGGGGAGGAGACATTTCGTTGCTTGGATTAAACCTGCTTTTCCACCTTCCTTCTTGGGTTTTCTGGCTTTTAATTTAACGCTTCGGAGAGCAAGCAAGAGCAGAGAAATATAGGGTCTCTCTCTCTCTCTTTCTTCGAATTAAAAGAAAAGCGTAAAACCCTAAAATGCCCACGGTCAGGCCCAAAAAGGGCTAAAATACCCTCAACACCTGTCGAAATTCCAACTTAACTCAAATCAACTCAAAAGGAGAAAGGAAGCAGCGCTTCCTTGTCACGGCGGTTCCTGGTGTTCCTCTCCCCTGTCTTCCAATTTATTTTTGCTCGTCGGTACGGCGTCGTCCGCTACAATCTGCCCCAACAAAAAACAATGACGAAGACGAAACAAGCTGCAGTCTTTTCCCCCTCTGAAACTGCTCTAAAAAACAAAGCTTTGCGAACATTTGCACGAAGGTATACACACTGAATAATAGTAACTCCTTTCCATTTTCTCTTAATTCATCTTTTATTTTTGATATTTCAATTTATGTTATTCACCTGACTTGAAGATTTATTTCAATGCTGAAAGTTGCCGTATTTAGTTAATTTTTGAATATTGTGTGCGCTATAAAATTATATATTTGTAAATGTTTATGCTTTGTTTAAAGTAAAGTAAAGAGATTTTTCTGTATTTAATCCAATGAAAATGCATTCATATAATCTGAAAAGACAAATTTATGTAATAATGGAATAAAATTATTTTACTAGGTTAGGAATTAGGACCTGTGATCCTGCACCTTATTGTGAAGCCCTGCTAACCCTTGATTTGCTGCCAAATTTATGGCAGATTAAGCAAGATGCGGCGGAAACCAACCAGGCATCATGGACTGTTACCAGTTCTGCCTTTGACTTTCTCACCATTTGCTCGTTCTGTTGCTCGAGCTGCCACTGCATACCTGGTTAGGCATCTCATGCTTGATGTCAAACGACAGTCAACAGGTTTTTCAGCCAAATTGAGTTGTCTATCGTGTTTAAAGAGATAACCATTCTCTTTTCTATTGTTATCTGCTTGACTTCCCTTGGTATTTTGGAGTACATTCTTATTGCTTTCTGACCTGAATTATAGGTGATGAAATTAAAAACAAGTTAGAAAAGATAGACAGACTATCTGAGTCATCTGATGATGAAGACTTCAATGTAAATAACTTATTCCTGCAACTTTGAATATTCAGTGAAATATATATATGAAGAAGATTTTAAATAATTTGTCTTTTTTGCTTTTCCCTTTTTCTTTAAGGGAGTTATCCAAGCAGATTTTGCCTTCTTTGATCCAAAACCTGATGATTTTCACGGTGTGAAAACCTTGCTGCAATCCTACCTTGATAACAAGCAATGGGATTTGAGTGGTTTCATAGACTTGATAACAGGACAACCCACTGTTGGAACTGTTGTTAAATTAGAGGATGATGAAGACAATGGAGTTTTTTCTGTACTTACTGCCCTCAACTTGGGGAGATATAAAGTAAGAAACTTATCCTTTTGATGTGATTGTTTCTCTTTGTACATGATCTTAGTGGCTAGCTTGCTTTTGGTTAGGATAAGCCAAAAAATTTTAGGACCCTGGCTTTCAGCTTTTAATGTATATGAAGGGAAGTTAACTGTTCTCTGTTTAACCTTTTTCAATTAGCTGGATTAATGATGGACTGGCCCCAATATGAAATTGATTGGATTAAAGGTAATCCTTACTGCCGATCTGATATATGGTACCATTCTGGTTTTACTGTACTTAGGATAAATTAATATTCAATAGTCTACTAAATACCTGATCGTTATAATCTAAACTCAAATCCCATAGTGTGAATGAAGGGCCACTGCACAATGTGATTGATTAGCTAGTAAACAAGCTTTCCATATAATTCTTTCTTGTGATAGAATGATTTGTTTGTGTAAAGTTCCCCAAACCTGACGCTAAATTGGTCATGATGTCAAGTTTTATCACTCATTAATGTTTACCTCAATACCTTTTCAATCTTCTTGAACTATGGGTGGTTTCATAATTTTATCTGTTGAGGTGCCTTTTCTTGTGTGATCATGTGAAATAAAATGCCATGGCTAAAATGTTGGTGAAATGTTGTTCTCACTAGGATCACAAGTGTATTACAGAGATCAAGGAGTTCCTCCTTAACATATGCCATGAGAAAGACAAAATAGGCAACTTGAGATCACTTTTGGGAGATAAAGCACAGGATGTGGGTCTCCTGGTTTCCCAACGTGTGGTGAATCTTCCTCCTGAACTCTTGCCGCATCTTTATGATGCGCTGTTTGATGAAGTCTCATGGGCTACAGAAGATGAGGTTAGATGTTTAGCAAACGGGTGTACTTAGTAAAATATACTATCTCTAACAACTGGAAACACATATCACTGGTAAACTCATATGGTCTTGTTTTACTTTTCGAAGCCCACAGAAGAGTTGCGTGATTCCTTCCGCTTCAAGTTTTATGTACTAGTAACCAAAATTTACAAGGTATAAGATCTTCCTTGTGCTGATTGTACTTTTCATATCAGCATTCCTATGATTCTTTCTCTGACTTTGGACACAAAGTTACAGCAAAAAAATCATCATCGGAAAAGGTCTTCAAGTGCTGACAAAAATGAGGAAGTTATATATATTAAGCCAGAAGATGAGATTTTTCATAAGGTATTGGTTCTTTGATGCATCTAATCTACAATATATTATGTGTCTATTGGCTTGTTTTTGACTTTGCAGTTTAATGATTCCCTTCTCAAACACATTTCAGCTGAGCATGTGGTCCTTCCTTTTCCCTTTACAAACTCAGCAGGTCGCAACTCATGAGGTTAGTAGGAGTCTACTTCAAACTTACTATAATTGATCCTTCTAGCTCAACTCTAAAAACGCTTCATGGGTAATTTCCTTTTCGGTAAATTACCTTATGATTTTTTAGATTTTTGACAAACCCTGTCCCCTTTTTCTGGGATTTCAAAAGTGAATTTTAAATCTCTTGAGGTATTATCCTGTAATAATAAGGGGTTATAATGTTAAACTTTAAATGAAGAGAACAAATTTTCGCAATTTCTTCGGAGGTCTAAGTGTCAACTGTCAATTTAAAACCTTTATGGCTGTATTTGAAAAACTTGAAACCAGAAGAGTGTAATGTAACCGAAATATCTTAATGAATGTAAAGATACCTTTTTAAAATTGTAACTCCCTTTAATTATCTATGCATGTCTTAAGTTATTACTTTAAAAACCTCAAGGTAATCTTTGAAATATTCAAAGATCACAAAAAATTGATTTAGGTTCCATCTGGTCTAACTCTTACTGCTTGCTTCTGGAAGCAAAAGGTAAAATGCTTTTTGGATATTGAAACAAACAATATTTTTAGAGAATTAAAAGTATATATTTATAACCTTTTATTTCTAAACTTTATAGATATCAAAAAGCATGATTTTACTTGTATGGAACCATTATTATTTAATTGGCATTACCTTATTGCCATTTCCTCATTTAAATCAAATATGATTTTGCGTTTTAGTAGTTGCTTTTACTTCATAGCACATTTTGAGGAAGTAAAAAGGAGACAGGAAATAAATAGGTAAGCAACGTGTAAATGGGACCCAGTTTGTTCTTTACCCTTTTCTCTTTCTTTTCAAGTGCTTGACATTTATGGAGTTTGTTGCAAGACTTACATATGAACCCCAATATGACATCTTTTCCTGAAATTCTACTTTGGGAAAAAAAAAACCTTTAATAACATCTTGTTTGTAGTTCTTGCAATCAATTTTTCTTTTCAACAGTACAGCGCTGTGCATAAGGATTAAGGACGTTCCTTTATACATAGAGCATCATGATCTTTATGTTAATGTTTCTCTGTTCATTTTTTCCTGGTTTATTGTTAATGCTACTAAAATAGACAGTCTTATTGGATAGTTAATATCTAAAATGTCCTTTATCTTTCTTCGTCAAACTAATGGCTAAATTATCTTCTTTCTATATTTTTGCAGCTAAAAAATTACCAGTTAACAGGGATTGTCATGGCTATTGAAGCAAAAAATGTTTCCTTGTTCCGACAGCAATTACATACTTTAATAAATGAATCTTGAGTCTTATTGTAAGATTTCAAAAGTTTTGATTTTGTAATGACTGTATCTTTTGAGTTAAAAGATTTTGCAAAGTCGGTAAATGTTCAGGATGCAACCTCACTACTTATGGTGATTTTCTTGCACCAGTTTAGGGAGCTAGAAATCAGTCTTTTTCAGGAGTCTCCAATTTTGTAAGTATAGGAGACACCCGGACCTTATTTGAGGTGACATTTTTGTTGGAATGAAAGTTGTTGTGATGGATAGCTTTCTCTTTTTGGTTCCATTCTAAATGGTTTCTCCTTCCTCCACTGTGAAACCATTTGTCTTTTAGATTAGCTGTAGTTGACATTTAGTCCAATTATGCATTCAACAGTGAGAACTGAGGAACTTGGCATTGCAAAGTACTTGTTTGATTTCATAAAAAGCTTCCCCATGTTTATCGGCTTTGCTTTTTTCTTGGATAGGTAATGACTCGATTGTGGGAAGTGTAATATTAACTTGTCACCATGACCCTTAGCATGATTTGAATGAATACAGTTCTAAACCGTAACAGCACAAAAGAAAAGAAAACAAAAAACAAACATAAGATCAAAACGAGTAGGCATCAAACAACTTGAAACAAACATTGAAAGGTAAAAACTGAACGAACTATGCACAATAAGAAGATATCCCCACTTGGAAGAAGCATTTAAATTTGGTTTATAGCATTTTTGCCGAAGCAGCATATCTCCATGGCATGCTAAGCTCTGCACTAGCAAAGACTCCTCAACCGGATGATCCTCTGATGGTATTACCAAACTTTTTTGCTCCTCTTTTTTCACTTTCAAATTTTTAGACTAATTCCATGGCACCTTATTCCTTGATCTTTTTCCTTCAAAAGAAGAAAAGAAAGGTAAGCCTTTTCCCCCGTGGGAAAAATCCAATGAGGTGCTAGGAATTGACTTTTTTGGAAAATTATCCTATGCACCCCAGGGTGGATTCCTAATTACTAGGGGAAATGGCCCATGGGTTTGACCAAAGTTCTGACAAGTATCGGCTGAGCTTTCAAAATCCCACTTTCTTCTTGCCTGTCAATTGGGTTACATCTTTCCTATTGGCTCCTTACGCCCATGGAAAATTACAATCATCTTGTTTTATTCTTTGTCAGCCCCTTGTTCCACTCCAACAATGCCAATGCAATGGTACATAAAGACTAGAGTCAACAAAAAGTAGTGGAGTTTTCCCACAAATAATACATATACACTGCAAACCTAAAACTCATTTTGGCCTCCCAAAAAAGTTGGATTTGAAGAAAACCCCATTTCATCAATGAGCATTTAAACAAATTTATCATAATAAACAAGCCACAACCTCACAACAAGTAGCAACGATATATAACTGTCATTAATCTTTGACCTTCATTAATTCAATTTCATCCAATAATAGACTACATTAATAAACGTGAAAAGACAAACTATACAATCTAGAATAAGGACCTCACCTCTCTGTCTTTGTTATTTTTTTATGCTCAATAACTTGTTTACTCTCTATAATTTTTTAATTTTTTATTTATACAAGAGAATCAAAGATACAATACTAAACAATAGTTAAAATATTATACATTAAGTTATAATAATGAAAACTTTCAATTACAGAAAGGGAAAGTATGTCAAGATCCCTAACTGGTTTGCATGTCCGATTAACAAGTTACCCCAAAAATAAAACTTAATTTTAAACAAAAAAAAAATTGAACGTGATCTTAGTAAATATTGACGTAGGGTTACACTAAGCAACTATGGGAGGAGAAGTAGTCAAGTAGCAAACGAAAATGGGAACCTTGAGGGAGTCCACTTTCTTTGTTGCCCAATCCCATGCATCTGTTTTTCTCAAGGGGCATGGAAGGGTGACTTTGGCTTTGGGATAACGATAATATTGAATATATCAATTTAAGTAATTTAAAACTTATGATTAAGCGTAAAAGAAGGGCAGCATGCCGGTTATATGCTTCCAAGTAACTATTAGCTTTGTCTGGTCCCAATCGAATATTCTCATGCAAAGTGCAGAGCAACTTCTTTTTCACTTTAATCATCATTAGCTGAATTTAGGGTTTAGTTTATTACGAGTTACAGAGATACTCAATCCATGTCTCCCCTTTCTTTTATTTTTTTACTAATGGAAATTAAGAGTGGACAAGCGAAAGTTGTTAAGGGGTTAAGGGGTTGCAGCATTCCAAGGCCAAAGTTGCCAATGACTTGCAACAGTGATCGATTAAAGTCAAGCCCACAATGGAGATAAATAAAGAAGAATCGCCCACAGTTCTAGTGTTTTAGCCGCAAAGGCCATGCTCAAAGTCGGTGGACTCTGAACGAGGAATGGATCATAACAAACGATAAGGTCTTTTTTTTTTTTGTTTGAGTTTTTCCTTTGTCTTGGTCTTTACGGGGTATGTTCAACTTTTATATTCAGAATGCCTTAACCTTACCTGTATTAAAGATATAGTAACAGTAATAATTATTATTAGTATTATATTATAGTTTAGGGACAATGATGGAGAAGAACCAGGTTCATTGTTACCAACGGTATGGGGTTTTTTCTTTAAAATATAAAACTCGAGGTAATAAGCTAGCTAGTGCTTACAATAGTAAAGTTAGAATGAGACTGTTCACCTCGTTGCATTAGAATTCGAAAGATATTTTAATGCATAGAGAAACCTCATGGTTACGTAATAAAACTTGCAAGTGTGATGGGTATGAACTAGCCATGCAAAGAAAAGTTATAGCTAGCTACCGAGCTAGCTCCATCTTATCTTGTTAGCTCTGCCCTTCTATATTTTTTCAAGATTCAAATTTAAAATTATTATCAAATTAGATGTTTCGAGTTTTAATCATGACAAGATTTTAATAAAAAGTTAATATAGATAATGTTAATTTAGGAATGTTGGGCTATATATTCATTTGAATACATAAATTCAAACTTTAAAAGATTATTGCATGAAAATTTGTACTTATTGCATATGTAAAATATTGATTCAAGGCTTTCTCAATCTAAAGTAGGGTATGAACCTATTTTAGTACCATTAAAAAAGACTGAGAGATTAATATAACATGCTCAATTTTGGAGCTTTAACTTTGCACCAAAAGCTGGGATAACAAATAGCTAATTAAACTAATTATTATTATTTTTATTAATTCATGAACCACTTGCAAAGCCAATCTTACATGTTGTAAATATTTTTACATTAAATGCAATCACATCAACTTATTTTGCGCGATTCGATTACCTCTCTTCAATCATTTTCATACGGATTAAAAAAAGAAAGGATTCATGTATTTTTGGGAAGTATAAGCATTTAAATCTTTGACCCAACTCTATAGTCTTGCCCTAAAACCTATTAATGTTTAAAATAACCCATGGGTGTTCTTGAGCTACAACTTGAACAACCAAGAAATTTCTAAGTGGGGGCTGAACTATTAGGCAAGTTTCCAATTGGGAGGGTAACATATATAGGTTTGCCAGTTGCAATTAATTAGCTCAACTCAACTTGCCCATGGCTGCTCCTTTTTTTCAAAGAGTGAAAGCTTATCTTCTTTATATATATTATTAATTCCTGAAATGTATGATAAGATATCATTAAGTTAAGTGAATGAATCTTGAATATTAATAAGAAATAAATATATAATTAGAGAAATTAAAATCAAACATAAAATTTGAATGAAATTTACATGCAAATGAGAAGCTAAAAAAAATTTCACAACTTTTTTATTTGTCATTGAAATAAAAAAAGATTCCTTCGACTTAAAAAATATTTCAGAAAATAAAATGAAACAAATAATTAATACTAGTATGAAATGGGCACCATAGCAACTTGCAAGAGAAGCAAACTGGTGAAGTAAAATATTATGAATACAAGAATATCCGGTAGAGAATATCTGACAAAACAGTTCCAAACTAAAAAGAAATAGTATATGGTAAATTTAATTTAAAAAAAATAAAATAAAATTGGGCCATCACCTAATCATTAAAACTGCCATATATATATGTATGATTCTTTCCAAGCTTTGATTGGAAGAGACTTTTAATTAAAATAATATTATAAATAAACAATTAAAATAAACGTTTAAATACCTGCAACCGTTAGTTAAACTAGTATTTAAAATTGCCAAATAAACAAAGAATTTACCTCGGGTTTCGTTCCTCTTGAATTATTGGAGAAGCAACACGTGTCTTCTAGTGAATAATATTTGGTCAAACAGAGGAGGTTGCATGTGAATGTGTGCATCAATGATTGAACCTCACGTTGGTTCAACGATGGAGTTTTTTGCAATTTGCCGACATACAAAGTTGTATCATACATAGTTTGGAGCTAGTTCATTTCTCCAATTTTAGGAAACCAAAAGTAAATTAATGTAATTATTAGTTATAATTACATTTCAGATCACGGATCATCAAAATCAATTTCTAAAACCTAAATTAAATCTATAAGTTAATGTAAATTAACAAAAGGATGAATGTTAATTAGGTTTTATTTGGTTAATTTGAGGCTCATATAGCTATTAAATATTTTGAACGCTTTCATTATTAGCATTGACAATAATTAAAACAAAGATATAAGAAAATTATGAGCTAAGGTAGGGACTATATTATAAAATAATTATAAAATCTCAAAATATATTATTATTATTATTATTATTATTATTATTACATAGCCTAGAAAGTGTAATCCCAAATTCCCAATAGGCAATAGGGTAAAAATAATGCTACTAATTACTTAATTCCATTAACGTGTTTTGTGCATGTTTTTAGATTCCTCTTATTTTGTCTGTTTAACTAATTTACATGCAAAAATCATTCATATTTAAGTTTAATTGAAAATAAAAAAATGGTGATAAATCACAAAATGATGTTCCATCACATTGTCATTAGTGTAATCTCTAATGATTTTACACAAATAAGGAAATTAATTATACCCGCCATATCTCCATTTATTTATTTATTTCCTTTTGCCTTCCATATATATCATCACTGCGTACAGATTGTTGGATGGTAGCTTCCCAATTTTGAAGGCTTATTAAAAGTTTATCTCATCTTGACCTAACTTTCTCTTGGAAAGATCTTTCAAAAACTGCCTTTTATGTTTAGTATGGTATCGAATGCCTTGAACTCGTGATTGCCTCTAATTATAATTTATATGTAAGATTATATGGAAAATGGTAAAATATCCAACAATTCGATTGTCCCACCATTCACAAAAAATAAATACTCATAAATTGTTATTTATTAATAATATATATATATATATATTTATGCATAAGAACAAAAAAGATCCGATTTAAGATCCATCAATTTTAAACAACTCGAATAATCGAAAGGTGTTATAAGATGACATCACTTACAATATTAGAAATATAATAACTACTTGAGTAATATAATATGAATCATGTTGAAATTAAATTTTAATTTGTCACGAAAACTCAACTCTGCTTTTAATGTCTTTTTTTTTTATGTAATTTTAAGTATTAATAAAATCTTTCTTAATACAAAAGTTAAGTTTTTTTTTTACTTGCTTATGTTTTATAATTTGAAAATCGTTGTATTTAAATTTCAAGTTTTACTTTAAAAATTTATATTAATAGCAGAAATATTTATGTGACAAAAACAACCACAAATTCTGTTACCATAAAAATCTCCCTATGTTCTGCCCTTGTTGGCTAAAGGCACTTAATATTCATAATAGTATGAAAAAAAATAAATAATAAATGGATGAATAACTTTTTTTACATTAAAAATTGAACAATTAAATTGTTAAATAGTTTTTAACACTCGATATTTGATTCGTATATTATATATCTGTCTAAAGAGTAGAGTTTAAATTTTTTTTCTTTAATTATAAAAAAAATTATTAAACACTTTTTAAATTTTGCAAATAAAAAAGTTGAAGAACCATGTATACCTAAGTTTGGGTCTTTAAACAGTAGAAAGGAGAAAATGGGTTGATTGGGCTCTGGGCCACTTCAGTACATGGTGTTAGTTAAACACTCAAGATCTGGGACCAATTTCCTCACAAAAAATAAATAGTAATAATAAAAAAAGGCAAAGGACCCGGGGACCAGAAGGAAAAACTAAACTATAAACCTACTAAGCTTTGTCTGGTCCACTTCAGCACCTAATATTTTAAAAGAAATTTATATAATATAATTAAAAAAAAGAAGAAGAAGAAAGGATCAAAAACTTCTCTGCCTCACAAAAATGTTTCAAAAGAAAAAAAAAACTAAAATAAATAAAATCCAAACGAAAATTCCGGGACCTGTCATAGTCCACGCCTCTTCACATAAGAGATCCTTTACATCTTCAACTATTTATTTATTTATTTAAAGCTAAAATACAAGAAAAAACAAATTGTTTCTCTCTCTGTCTCTGACATTGTGATTATAATGAATTAAGTAAAAATTAAATAAGATTAAAACAAATCTGACCCACGTCCTTTTTTCTCTGTGCATTAATCATTGATCATTAGCCACCAACGGTTGTAGTGTCCTGTGCCCATCAGAAGTACCCAAAATTAAAAGGCAAAAACAAAATTAACTAAGCTGTTTTACAAAAGGCTTGAAAATTAGGATGGTTTGACGTTTAAGGCCCGGCATTGCCATCCCTTCCTTCCACCGTCTATTACGCAGTTTTAGGCTGAGATTTTTGTAATAATAACTTTTAATTTAATATTATTCATTCCTTTGAAAAATTAAAATTATTGAAAAATTAAAAAGAAAAAGAAGGTCAAACAGACGTTTCCTTCCTTTATCTATCTTTGCTTGCTCCTCACTTTCCCTCATTTCTTCTCACACTTCCTTTTGGCTTTGCTTTTCTAAACTCCTACACACTCCTCTTTTTGCTTTCATATTCCTTAATTGAGTGTCATAGCGTCATCACTGTATAAGAACAAGTTCCTTTTATCTCAATTCTGCTGAAAACCTTTGCTTCTTTCTTTATCCCAAGCCAACACATCCCACTTAAAAAGAAACAACTTCTTTTTTTTTTTTTTTTGTGGTTTCACTTGAAATACTTTCTGGGTTTTGTCTCTTGATTCTTGGTTTTTGGTTTTCACTATTCTTGTTGATCCGGGTCTTCAACGTTTTCCTGGAAGTTTCTCATGGAAAAAGACAAGGTTTTTATGGCTGAGGGACTAAACAGAACAGGTGCACCCCCGACTTGGAATTCTTGTAGTTTTGGGATGGACATGCAAACGAATGAGCTGAATTGTTCAACAGAACAAGTGGGAAGTTGTTTTTTCAATCCCAATTGGGATAATTCAATGGATCAGAGCGATCCCTTTGAGTCAGCATTGAGTTCCATGGTGTCTTCTCCAGCAGCATCCAATGCTGGAAGTACTCTCCCCGGTTCTGGAGATAATGTAATGATCAGAGAATTGATTGGAAGATTAGGAAACATATGTAATTCTGGTGATATTTCACCTCAGTCTTTCGTCAAGCCAAATAACAACACGAACAGTGGTAACACTTCTTGTTATAGTACTCCATTGAATTCACCACCAAAGCTCAATCTTTCAGTGGTAGATTCACAGATCAGAGGGAATTTGAATTTGCCAGGTCTTGGAAACCAGTTACCGATTCATCCAAGCTTGGCACCATTTTCTCCAGACCCTGGGTTCGCTGAGAGGGCTGCTAGATTTTCCTGTTTTAGTACTACTAGCAGGAATTTCGGTGGCCTAAACGGTCAACTTGGATTGACTGAGACTGAATTGCCTCAAAGATTACGTCCTAGAATGGATTCTGTTAAGCTTTCAAGAGTTTCCAGTAACCAATCCATTAAGGTTACTGGATCCCAAGTAAATGTTACGGAAAGCAACAAAAACTCACCGCAGGAAGGGAGTTCAGGTTCTGACAAGAAAAACACTAGGCTGTCAAGGTCTTCCTCGCCGGAGAATGCGGAATTCGGTGATTCCAAGGAGGAATCTTCAGTTTCTGAACAGATCCCAGGTGGTGATACAAGCATAAAAGTCCAAAATGATGCTAATGCCAGGAAAAGGAAATCAGTTCCGCGGGGGAAAGCTAAAGAAATCCCATCTCCAGCGGCTGCTGATGCCAAGGTAATGTAATTCTGTTTTGCAAATTATTAGGATTTATCTGAATTATCAAATTCCTTTCGAGAATTCTAGTGGAAACTAACGTTGGATTACCATTTCAGGTTGCACCAGAGAATGGTGAATCCACCACGAAGAGAAGCAAGCAAGAAGAAGCCGCTGGGAATGCAAAGGAGAAGACAGAACAGAATGGCAATGGTAAAGCAGCAAATGATGGGAATCAGAATCAAAGCAAGGAGAATTCCAAGCCACCAGAGCCGCCAAAGGACTACATCCATGTCCGGGCCAGAAGGGGTCAAGCAACTGATAGTCATAGTCTTGCTGAAAGAGTAGGAAACTTAAAGCAATGATCTGTAGTTATTACATTGAACGGTAATTAAGATTTGTATTGATCTGGATATCGTTTGTCATCTTGTATCGGTCCAGGTCCGAAGAGAGAAAATAAGTGAAAGGATGAAGTTCCTTCAGGATCTTGTTCCAGGTTGCAATAAGGTGAGCAAAACACTCTAAACTTTGCACTTTACACGATTGAGCCAGTTGTGAGAACTGAAACAATACCAATTACAATGAAATTGGTTGCAGGTGACTGGTAAAGCTGTTATGCTGGATGAAATTATTAACTATGTGCAGTCCTTGCAGCGTCAAGTCGAGGTAAACTGAAATTGGCCAATGTCTCTATTATTAAATTGAGAAGTTGATTTGAGATTTAAGCGCAGAATAATATTTTGTACTGACTGATATTTTCCGCAGTTCCTATCCATGAAGTTGGCTACCGTGAATCCGAGGATGGATATTAACATGGAAGCCCTTCTGTCAAAGGATGTAAGCTACTGTCTATGATATTGTTCTCTATTTATGGGTAGTGAGTCATCTGAGTTTTCAAGTGACAATCTTGCATCAATTGCGTGCTGCAGATGTTTCAATCTTGTGGATCTTTGCCACATGCCCTTTATTCAATGGATTCTTCAGCACCAGCATTCCCTTTTGGATATCAGGCCCAGCAGCAAGCGCTACCTCTGCACAGTGGTATATCCAATAATATAGAGACTCAATTCTCAATGAATCCACTAACTGCTGTGTTGCGTAAAACCCATGGCTTGCAGCTGCCTCCTATTGATGGTTTAATTGATGCTAATCCTCAGGTAATCGATAAAATAACTTGTCTAGTTAGTAGTATATTCTATTTAATATTGTTCAGAATCTCAGTTGGAAGCTGAAAACTTTGTCTTCAGGTTGCATCATTTTGGGAGGATGATCTCCAAAGCATTGTTCAAATGGGATTTGGCCAGAATCAGGCACAAGGCTATCAAGGTCAGCATAATTCATCAAAACTCAGGCACTACGTGTAGAATTGACACATTCTATAATCAAATGTTTGATCTACTTTTTGTGTGGCGCAGGCTCAATGGCTGCTGCAGGGCAGGTGAAAATTGAGCTGTAATGGCCATTAGACAACACTTCCTGATTCCGCTTCAGGGCCTCCAGGGGAGCAAGAGAGGCCTTTGTACATATAGAGCAATTACGGTTGGAGTGAAATCTTTAGCCCGGAAAAGAAAAAGGAGAAAATTTATAATCTCGTTTCCCAAATTGTTTCTGCAACTCATTCTTTAGAGAATTCTTACAGGAATTCCTGATTGTAATATGTTAGAACTAATTGGAATCAAGTGGTGCATAAACCACATTTAAGATTTAGCTTTGGTGAGAGGAGTCTTGATGGGGTTGAAAGAAGAGAGGAATTTTTATGTAAACTTCTGTTTCAACCGTGTGTATTGGCCTTACAAACCAAGAAAAGAAATTGATCTATCAATTCATTGAGAGACTTTTGGATACATATATATGTGTCTTCTCTTTCTTTTTCTTCTTTTGATTACTGCCTATAACTCTGGCTAAGATCCTTCCGCTGATTTTGGTTGGTTCGAAGATTGATGGAAAAGTGCAGATGGTATCAACTGCAAAAAGCAGTTGTGAGATCCCATGAATTTATCCATTTTCCTCTTTACTTCTTGGCAACCAAACAAATACTACAGTACAGTGTAATGAAAATGATAGCCCCCTCCCTCTATTGCTTTCATATTTAGCTGGAAAATTTGATGTTGGGAGTGGCCCCGGTGTTAGAATGACAATTATGTCACGTTAAATCGCGTAACTAGTGGGAAAATAGATTCTAGCTTGTAAACAGCTGTTAAAGTGGGGACAAATGGTCTCTTAAGTCCAACTGATGATTAAGAATGATTTTGTGCTTTGAGCTGGAATCCAAACTCATTTCTTTACAGCACTTTGCCGTTTACCATATGCAACAATTGACAGCAAACAACTGCTATACTAGTACTTTGCTTTTCTTTTTTCCCTTTTCCTCCTTTTGTCATCGCCTTTTGGCATTTTTTTTTTCTAAAGTGGGGAATTCAGAAGAGCACCAAAAGCCCAGGTTGGCACTAGTGAACTTCTGACTTGGCTGAGGAATCAAAGGGTCTTTACGATCCCTTCTGCTTTAGAAAATTCTGTTAGGGGGATGTGTGGAAGAATAAAGACTATAAAGTAGTGGAGTTCAGATGTAGATAGATACCTTCTGAAGACACGAAGCTTTTCCATCAAAGGCTGACCTCAAAAATTCCAAAGTCTACGAACAAACACCCAGAAAAAGTGATCTCCTCTGCTTGATTAATCTAACTGTAATTGATCAATGCATTTATGTACATGTATTGGATAATATTGAATGCGAGTTATGGATACTACAAAGAAGGCAACCAAGTACAACATACAATGATGTGTATTTATTAATCTGGTCTGAAATCGCACTTGCTGTCTTTTATAACTCTTTTAATGCAAAAATGGGCTGGAGAATTAGAAGCAGACCATTCCAGTGCATAACATTTTTGGGTATTCAGACAATCGTACATAGCTCAACTCCATAGCTGCGCCTTTTTTTTTTTTGGTGGGGGGTGTTGTAAAAGGGAAAATGGAGAATTCTTTGGCTAATATTTGGGATTTCCATTCTCTACCTACTTACCGCCAGAGTGACACCAAAGTGACGTTTTCCCTTGCATTTCTGATTTCAACTAGAAAACTGTGGAAATGCAGTCTTAAATGTACTGTTCAGATGGGCTGCTGCATTCAATTGTTTTTGACAATACAACAAATTTAGAGGTTATTTGAAACGTGGCAAGCATCCTTGTTAGCCTCTCGTGTCATGATAATAAATCAGGGATTGTGGATGTAGACGGCTCAAATTACTTCAAGGCACACATGGCTTTTGGCTAGGAAAGCCTTATTGCTACATGTTTTACATGGATTTCTTCATGTACACTTCCTTATCAAAACAGGATGAGAATATCCAATGTCACCAAAAAAACTTTTCCACCATGTCATGCGGTACATTGCACTTAAGCATTCGACTTAATTTTTGATTCAAAAAATCATATTTGATTTAATTAAATGACTTTAACATACACCGTTAATTGTTTTATTAAAAACAACTGTAAATCTATTATGAGATTTAACGATAAGATATATCTCAATTTCTAATCCAAATTTAATGCATCCGTATATTTTTAGGTGTTAATGGATGTGGTTGATAGTTATGGTGAATTAAGGACAACTTAGTTGGATAATTTGCCCTGCGTCAAAGGAACATTGCTTGGATAATTAGTCAACAAAAAAAGATTTAGCACCTGAGATTTGGGAATGTTAATTATTAGATATTGTTATGCAGCAACCAATGAGATGGGGGCCTTGCATATAAGTTGCATCAAAAAAGTAGTTGCTACCTGCCTTCATCATCAATGTCACATTGACAATGGTGCCAAACCAAAATTATTATGTGACTAAATCTAGCAGGATATCAGCAAATCAACCAATTGAGTCCATCAATGGAAAGCGATTCCTTTAATCCAAATAACCCTAATAATTTTATCCATGCTTTTTACTAAAGGTAAAGATTCTAACATTACCAAAGGATTATTGCAGTAATTGGAAGGAAGGCATAATAATATAATAAACTTTCAAATTACGGTGAAATTAGAAAATAATCCGTCATTAACCAAAGTTTTTTTTTATGCAAAATTATTAATTCCAACTTATATTTGAAAGTAAGAAAGTCTGTGACAACTTTCACAAAACTGTAGTTAGGTAAAATTAGTTGCAATGTTGAATTCTTTCTGTGTCTGTGCTTTAAGCTTAGTGTCCCACTATTACAACTGCATCTGCATTAAGTGGCAGAAGCAGATTGATGCACGCTTTTGAGTTTGGTTTCTGTTAATGTCATCCACTTCACTTAAAAAAGCAACTGAATTTGGCACATACCCATCACACGGTACAAAGCAATGAATAACATCTCAAAACATCAACCTCCTCATCCCAATTAAAATATCAACATGACTAAGCTTTGATCTTCTCGAGAAAGGTGGAGGCTGACAAAAGGATGAACTTTTGGGGGTGGAGTCACATAAAATAAACACCCTTTAGAGACCCAGACTGATCCTTTTAGGGACGTGCTTTGGCATTCAAACAATCTTAGAAGTTGACCTTAATGCTTTCGGTAGTTATCCACAAACATCATCCATGGAGCATGATGATGAGGAACAAAAAGATTTACCAGAACGTTTAATTACAAAGAAAAGGTTTTGTAACAGCATATACACATATGTATATATATATATATATATATATATATATATATATATATATATATATATCGATCTAGAAGGTTCCCCACAAGGAACTCCAGTAATGAGGGGTCCAAAGAAGGATGAATGATGAAGAGAGATTGATGGAATATGTTATTGTGGGGTTTACAAGAATTAATGATGATTAGAGTTAGAGAGGGTCCATTTACCAGGCTGTCTCTCTCTCTTTATGTCTCTTTCTTTCACCTTTGCTGCCTTTAACTTGGGTGGGTATCAACTTTGATTGTATGTTGGGGATAAAATATATCAAACCACTAATATTTATATATCAAAACCTATCATTTTGCTTCACCGAACATAAACCATAGACCCCAAACCATCGGTCCATGCAGTACTCAACCATCTGAATAGTGTTGAAGCAAGCAAGCACGAGTTAAAATCAGAACTCCAAACTCATCTGATACACATAGGTACTAATTAACGAGAATGCTAAATCATTTTTCATGGTTTTTCACCTCATATTTGGTTTATTTTTCTTTCCCGACAATTTAATGCTTCGATTCCCATTTTATGAATACTTCACATGTATTTCTAGATTCAAACTCAAAACACATTTTTTTTTTAATGAAAATTTCAATTTTCAATGGTCAAAGATATTCTATTAGAAATATTTTTTGGATTTTTGTTTTATAAATATTACACATGTATTTCAAAATTCAAACTCAGTAATTACTGAAATCTCAATTTTCCAATGATAAGATATTTTTCATAGACATTATTTCGATTTTGTCTAATAATAATCATTTGTACAATTTTTTGACCTTAATCCCATCACTTCATCCTTCATTGTAAACCGCAAAACAAGCACAGAGTTAAAATAAAATCTTCAAACTCATGTGATACACATTGGTACAATTACAAACAAGAATGCTAAATCATTTTTTATGTTTAATTTTCTACCCCATTTTCCTTTTGTAAATGTTACATGTGTATTTCAAAATTCAAATTCTACACTTAATGAAATTTAAATTTTTAACCGAGAAGATATTCGTTTATAGACATTATTTCGATTTTCTCTAACAATAATCATTTATACAATTTTACATTTTATTCTCATTATTTTATCCTTCTTTGTAAATCACAACGGAAATTTAAATTTATTATTTATATAAAAAGATTCACAAATTATGTAATTTCGAGCTCCAAATTAAATTGAGAAAGTTTCTATTAATATCTGTTAGTTTGGTTTCCTCTTCTATGAGAATTGGTAGAAATTATCTAGATGTCATTTTCATTCCTCATTTGTTTCTTCTAAATCTGATGGCTTAGTCCTTTCTAACCCTGCAAGAGAAAACCAGTGATGTGCGGCCAGGGTTTAGAAGCTTGCACGTCCTGTTTTATCATCAGCCTATCCAGCCTCCAGGCTTTGTAAATTGGGTCTCAAGTGTGGGAAAATGGTCCACAGGTAGGGATAGGCTCATGTCAGGGAGAAGACAAGGCCACAAGCTCCTTGTATTATGGTCTCCATGAAATGATAGACTCCTAAATCAGGAGCCTCCCAACGCAAGTGCTTGTGGACTGTCTTGTTTTTTGCCTTCCCCTAAAAATAAATAATAATAATAAAAACAGAAGGGAGGGGAGGGACCATAGACATACCTCTCTGATCCACTGGAGGGATTGCCCCCTACGTTATTGACACCAAAACCAAAGAAATAAATGATCCAAGGCATCAAAATAGCATGTTTGTTTAGCTTTTCAGATCTGTTGTCTGTACAAACTTTAGGGGTCCACCATATCCATTATCACCAGAACACCCAAAAAGGAAATACAAATTCAAATGCAAGTTTAACAAATCTTCTTTCTGTGTCTCTCCAATGCCATATTTTGGAATGTGCCATGCTGAGTTCATGTGCCTGAATGTGTGCAACTTGGTCGCATTCGTGTTCCATTTTGTTGGCCAGAGATGGTCAAAGGATGAAGAGATTTGGAAATAAATATAGAATCAAAGTGGAAGAATGAGAAATCTATGTGGGAAGAATAGAAACAAGAAAGAATATAAATCATTCATTTAACTCTTATGAAATGAAAGAATCTGAATTTGATTACAAAGAACAACAAGGGAACCAAGATACTGGTCCCCCCAGATTGGCAAGAACTGGTATACCCAGATGAACAACAAAAAACAGCCACGACTTTGGAGGTATATGACAGAAACTATTAGTTATACATACACTATTTTGCAGTTAGGACTTGAACTATATATTGCAACGATCATATCCAGAGAACCATGACGAGTTTTCTGCAAGCTTTGATAACTCAACATCTTCACCGTTATAGAATGGTTCAAATTCTTCTCGCCATCGCTGATCGCTGGCATCGTGTGTCTCACCTGCATCATACTTGGCAATGTCAAAATTATCATAAGCAGGTGGTATTGCTTCTTTAGGTAGACGTGATTCTGCAACTAGCTCATTAAGAGTGCTAATCTCATGTTCGTGTTTTCGCTTTAATTTGTCAATCTGTTTGTGAGCCTTCTCAGCTTCTAGTTCTGCTTCCAATGCTCGCTTCTGCGATAATGTAAAACATAAGCCAATGAGAACAGTGCTAAAAGCTCCATCTACTTTTGAAGGTCACATTCACTGTCAAAGAGCTATCTACAGATTCCAAGTTCAAAAAAGCATAAAATTATAATTGAGCTCTGCTAGTAAGACCAGAAGGTGTGACCATTCCCTACCACATGCAAAACCATGTCGATCTAATACGTGGGATAATTTACTGTCAAAGGAAGCATTATATTGTAAAACTTTTGGCCATCTCAAAGTACACTCTTGCAAAGCATGCTAGAAAGGATTTTTGAGTGAGAATAGAAAACTACGAGATATTGAGGAAGACTATAGTCTAACTGCATTATGTTGTTTATGCTTTCTTTGATTTAAAGTGCGAGCATTTCATCTGGAAATTCTAGGTCTAAGTCTAGCACCCAGCTTTCACCACATAAAAAAAAAAATAAAGAATTTATGAGTCAGCAAGAGATGTTCTATTGACATGTAAGTTCATTGGCATGCTGAAAAATTAGATTTCCATGTATTACCTACAATTGTAAATGAAGATAAGATTTTTGAGTGAGAATGGAAAACTACAAGATGTTGAGGAAGACCAACAGTCCAACAGTATGATGTTGTTTATTTTATGCATTCTTTGATTTAAAGTGTGAGCATTCATCTGGAAATTCTTTGATTTAAAGTCTACCACCCAGCCTTCACCAAAGAGAACAAAAAAAAAATTTATGATTCAGCAAGAGATGTGTTATTAAGGTGTAAGTTCATACCACACTCAAAAATAAGATTTACATGCATTACCTACAAATGTAAATGACTCATTGGAACATTTACTGTGAAATATTTGTACATAAAACTTCCAGTTTCATTTTCATTGTGACACTTTCAAAGAGTACCAACCAGTAACCAGATGATGACTCAAGCTTCACCAATAAGTTCTCTGAGCATTGTTATCTGTAGTATGAATGTAAGATGCAAATCCATCTCAATTTCAAAAAGCAAACTTCTAAACATCTTTATGTACATTCTAAACTTGAGGTTAAAGACCTGATTCAGACTTAACATCAAAAAGTTAATTGAGACGTCATGACAGGTTGTTTTGTCACAAACAGCATTTGTCAGTAATACCTGTTTATTATAGTTGATTAGCAGGGTTTACAACAAAATTTTATTTATCACAAGGCAATGTATAGGGAACATCTGTAAGTCCATACTTACATATGAGTGTGTGTGTGTGAGACCACACTAAGAGACATACATATATATGAGTGTGTGTGTGAGAGACCACATTAAGAGTGCTTATTTGTAGAATGAAGGAAAACGGATAATTTTCACATAGAAATTAATGTATACACTCTCTTTCTATGCATTCCTCTTGTCACTTTTGCGTTCTAATATTGTCCCATTCAAAATTTTACTTTGAAGTCAATAAATTGAACAAAATGTTTCCTACTTTACTCTACCATCATAACCATTTAAAAGTAATACAACAAACTGCATAGACACTCATACATCTAAACTTAATGTATAACAAGAATCTTAATATCAACCAGTGAAGTCAAAGTGCATGAAAACATATCAATAACCTCACTTACTTGGGCATCAGCCACAGCTTCTTCTGCTTCTTTTAGCCGTACAAGCAATTCACCAGCTGCCTGGACTGCTTCAGCAGTATCCCTCAATTGAGCCTGGAGTCCTTTATTCTCATCCCTAAGATATCGCCTCTCCTTTTCCCTTTCCGCTTTCAATGTAGAAATTTCAGCAGCAAGGGCATTTATGAACTTAGATTCAGCACCCCTGACCCCTGCCCTAGCAGCTGCCTTTTTAACATCTTCTATGCCCTCTTGAATCTTCCTATGCCTTGCAAGCAATTGAATATGTTTTTCCTCAAGATCTGCATACTGTTCAAGCATTCTTGCATGTCCCTCCATAGCCATCTGCATTGCTTCCTTCAATTCTTCTGCACATTTCTTCTCCATATCTAGTTCCTGCTTCCTTTTTTCGGCCAATGACCTACTAGCATCAAGTTCAGTCCTTAATTCCTCTGCAAGAGAAATCCATTTGCTTTCTGCCTCGGTCCACTGAATTCTCTCTTGTTCAAATTTCTCTTCAGCACTGTCCTCACTTGTCTCTGGTATTGCACTAAGAGGTGGAGGCACATTGGGTTCACATGAATATGTCAACTGCAGTAGAGAATTTCGTCTTCGAGCTGATGAGGAAGAAGAATCTATATAATACTGTAACTGGTTTCTTAAATCCTGAATTTCTTCTAACAACACTTCCCTCTCACCCAAATCATGAAAATTTCTAAAGCGCTCCAGCTCATCTTGAACTCTTTTCAACTCAATCTTTGTTCTTAAAACCTCAGGATGGTTCTCATATTTCTCCTTCAGAAGCTGTAGGCAATAGGTAAGATATATATGCATAGCTTTTCAAAAAAAAAAGAGAAGAAGATATAGATGTGTAAAAAGACTAAAAGAACAAAAGTATACCTTGTGCTCATGTGTGAGGGACGCTAGCTCTTCTTCCATGAATTCCTGAGTAGGTAGAACACCATCCATAAGGCTCTCAAGGCGAAGAATTTTATCCTCCCTTGTCTGCCCTATAATGGCATTGCACTCTCGCTCATGTTTGTACTGTTGCACCTGTAAAAAATAGCCAATAAGTATAACATCAACAATTCACAATGATGATGGCCGTAGCTTGTGCTGGAAAAATTACTAAGAAACCTACCAGACGGTTTAACTGCATTATCTCAGAAGCTTGCTTGGCACAGAACTCTTCAAGTGCCATTTCTCTCCTGATAGATCCAGCCAAAACTTTCTTCACAGCCTGTGCAATACAAGTGTTAAAAAAAGTGTCTATTATTGGAAAATATAAATCTGAAAGCCAGGATTTGAGACTTCTTACCTTTGGGACTTGCTTCTTGGTTTTCTCAGCAGACTCTGCCTCATCAGCAGGAACTAAGGTTTTCTCACTATACTCTGACTCATCAACAGGAACTAACTGCAGGTTTGAGCTTTCACTGTCCTCTTTGCCCTCCAGGTTTGTTCTCTGTTTACAATTACTACATAGAAATACTACTGGCTCTTCTTCTTGAATCTCATAATCTGGAGGAAAAGTTTGGACTCCAACATCAACTTTATGAGCTGCAAGGATTGGCTTAGGATCAGCAGGTTTTAATGAATAACGGAATGATGACCTCCTCAATGCTAAACTCCGACGGTGACAATCAATAATCTCAAGACCGCGATGGAGGCTAGCTGCCAAATGTTCTGTTGGTGTGAAAGATACATGCATAGCCTCTGAGCCTAACTTGCCATCATCCTTAATATCTTTTTGCGAAGCAGTGAACATTGATGATGTCCTCAGACTCTTCCTACTCTGATTGACTTTAGGTGAGACACTTGGTGTTGGGGATTTAAGAATCGCAGAGGAATCCCCATCAGTTGTTTCAACAATTAGATGGCCTGGATCTTCTTTGATACTATCATGACCACTAAAAACATTTGGGGTGTTCGTAAAAGGTTGAACACAATCAACAATCATAATTTCAGAGGTTTTAGGCTGTTCAGATATTTCTTCCTCCATGTTCACATCAGAATCCTCAGCATCCTGTGCTTTGACACATTCAGATGTGTTAGGCCCTGGCTCACCAGCACATCCATTTTCAGAGGGGGTATTTACCATATCTGACTCAATTAGCTCTAGTTTGGTCAGTTCATTTGAACGATGATATTCATCTGCTGATTGCAGACCTACTTGAGCACAAAGATTCTCAACAGCTTCCTCATCAATTTCCATCTCCTCATCACCATCTTCATCAACATGAGGTAACGTCCTTGGATGATGGAGGCTAAATTTTAACAAATTCAAGCTCCGACGGGCATTCCATCCAGTTGAGTAACTTCCATTTGGATCAGTTTGGTTGTTGCCATTAGCTTTCATTCGATGGAGTTCATCCTGCATAGTTCGTCCACATTTGTCATATTCACGCATTTGATTACATAACTAATGGGTCAAAAAAAAATTGATTCTGAGAATATACCTTCAGCTGTCGAATCACTTCACGCAGAAAATTTACATCATCCTGCATTACTTCATTAACAACTGCCTTGTTCTTGATTGCCTTTGCACGCTGAGCAAATCGTAACGTGCTGAATGTTTCACTCTTACAGCTGCATTATTAACTCATTTAAACTTCTCTCACAAAAGTGGGGGAACAATATCTTAAACAAAATAGAGGCACTTGTTTTATTACCTTTGTGCTGGAGAAATGGCACAGACCATTGCTAATTTTGCATTGCCACCAAGAGATTCCTGCAATAAAAATGTCAACTTGGAGTCTCTGTAGGGGATATGCCTTTGCTTTCCATTTTGGGAAACTTCAGCTAGAATGTTTATCAAGTTCCTGAACTCCAAATATTAATTGAAATTAGCAAAAGGCTAGCAGTGTAAGCCTTTTCATACACCCACGAAAACATGTCAATGCAGCAAAGAAGCAAGAAAACATGGTCAAATAGAATCTGAATTGAACGATTGTCTCAATACATTTTGCATATCACATATCCTTTTTATCTTCTGTATCTTCTTTTCTTTATCACCTTTTTCTGAAAATGTAATTTGCTAATAAATTTCTTTTTCTTTCTCATCTAGGTACACAATCACCCCTTTAGACAAATGTGCTAAAAGTTAAGCTTTCTTTAAAAGTTTTCATGTGCATTTACTCTACCACATTAAGCTGATTTACATTTTTGTATTTCAAAACTCCATCTAGCATCCCTTTTTCTTTCCATGCAATATCTGATTATTGTGTCAATGCTGTAACATAGAGTTCCCTATATGCTGACCTGAATTCTAAAGAGGAATTCTAAATTGTGATATTCAACACAATCTTACCAAAAAAATAAAGGAAATAGTGTATAAGACAATTCACTGTACTGTTCTAGGGCAGTCTTTGTGAAATGTGTAATTGTTAAGCTGCATCTGTCGAGTTGGCAAGCCATTTGCAGCTCAACAATGTTCTGTACTATATTTTTCCAATGATTTTAAATCTAAAAGATTAAGAATTGCTGATGTATCATACAGAAGCCAAAGTTGGAAAATCTATCCTTTTTGTACAAAAAACATAACTAAAAGTTGAATATGGAGATTCAATAAAAGATGCACCTGAAATAAGGCGTGCATATGAAAGAAAAGATACAAATAGCATACCCAAGCTGTGAAAGTGAACGATTAATATTCCCTGCCTCCTTTAAGCGCTCCCCTGCAGCACCAGTTAATTTCTGTCGTTCTGAGCCGGCAAGATCGACAAGATTTATTCGACTTGTTTTAAAGCTACTTATACCATCTGCCACACTCTGTAAGAATATAGAGTACTTCAGAATCCCTTAAGTATAACTGAGAAAGAAAAACCCAGGAAAATGGAAGTCCTTTTTCCAATTGTTGTGCAGATCATTAGGCCATTTGTAATTTTATTATTTGCAAAAATTAACATATAAGCCATGAAATGTAATTTAAGAAAATTTCAGCTTGTGATTTGATGCCATGAGTTAGTTTTGACAAAGTTGAAATAGGAGAAGAAATATTTGCTAAAATCTAAATGTTAGAAACAAGTAAACCATATGAAATTCAAAGCATTATTACCTTACATCGAGATTCAACAACACAGGTAAAAACACTATGTGAGCGGGAACTTTCAGCATTGATACTAGTCGCACCTGTCCTTCTATTTGATAATCCCTGCATCATATATAGAGCAGCTTGTAAAGATAAACCTTAAAAATTAGTTAACAGTCAAGTTTCAAAATCCATTTAAATCAAACTAAAAAAAAAGGAAAAGAATTATGCATACAAGTGTTCCATTTCTATCAAGAAAAGTTGAATGTCAGCATTGTAAGCATAAAGTTTGAAGATTTTTCTTCACACTCTACAGCGAGGAAACAACGAGCAGTCAAAGCATTGGCAAAGTAAAGAACAAACCTTCATTAACAGCTGAGTCACATCCTTCATTGAACTTACATACTCCTCTGTCAAATTCTCGACATAAACGCCAGATTTTACATCTTCTCTTATCTGGATGAAAATCATAAAACAATTTAAGAAAACCAGAAATTTTCATCCCAAAAGATGAATTGAAATGTGAAATATTATTATCCCTTCTACCTGCAGATTTCTTTGATTTGGATCCAACAAATCTGTGATTTGCTCATTATAGATCTGCAAAGGGAAATTGAAAAGCAAGTGGTAAGAAATAACAATATTACAAAGCTCAACAGTCAAATTATATCAAAATTTAGAATCACAATAAGCCAGTAACTCTACCTCGAGAAAGGAACAACGACATTGATACTTGAGTTGTTTATCAGCATGCTTAATTTGCTCCTACAATTATAAAAGGTCAAAGCGCAAACTAATAAAATTGGTCCATCCGTCATATTAACTTTGAGCGAATTCATCCAGGATTGAAATTTTACCTCATTTATACGAGCAAAGAGTCGCTCAAAGACACGGGGAGTTAAGCCTTGTTGATCACTTGATAAGTTCTCTTCCAACAAGGCATTCGCTGGACCCCAAATCGTATAAGTCTTTCCACTTCCAGTCTAGTGAAATCAATTTTTGGGACAAACAAATTGAAAAATTATTAGCATTGTTACAATTTGCTGGATAATTTACAATTTTTTTTTGAAAGTTAATTTACAATAATTGAAACGAAATTGAAAAAGAAAAAAAGAAGTGTTGAAGAAGCAAGTACCTGCCCATAGGCAAATACGGAACTGTTAAAACCTGCCAGGCAATTTTCAACAAGCGGGGCTCCTACAAGATGGAAAATGTCTAGCTGCAGCCAGCAAAAAAAAAAAAAAATCTTGAGGCATTTCAAATA
>NW_018397264.1:2638354-2649245 GCF_002168275.2 Theobroma umbraticum
ATGCGCATTGCATAATGGTCTAACAACAAAAAAAAAAAAAAGCATCACCACTATGAAATGGAAGACATATATTTTACCGTGCCTAACCAAATCAAAGCTTAAGAGGACATCTAATCTACTGATCTCCCAAGTTGGGAGGAAAGACAAAGAGGTTCTAATAGATAAGTTAAATATTTACGTATCAAGGAAGAGATCTGCCAAGGCACTGCGTCTTATATGTTCACTTTTCATGGCAACATCCGTAAATATAATCTGATCCGGCCGCACACCCTGCTGAGTTGCATCTGAATCACATGAAAACCAGTTATTTTAATACTAAAGACCAATAATAAATTCAGGCATGTTTGACGGTTCAGAAGAGATAAGTAGACAATCTACAGATACTGAGATACTAGAACACCTACATGTGCGAAGTCTCATCTCGCCTGCAGCTGGGAATCTAAGAAGCCAAAGAGCACTATCGGGAACACGCTTAAGAATATTGCACCTGAGTTTAATTGCAAGAAGACTGAGAATGTAAATGAAACAAGCAAGCAGTAAAACAGGATTAAAAATGCCACCAATTTACCATGTGGTGAAAATGTCAGGATCCATCTTGTACAGCTGATTGAAACATGCAAAGGTAAATTTGTCTTCTGGTAATCCATAATCAGATCTCTTAGGCAAGCACTTGGGATCCAAGACATCACGATTTTTCTAGTGACAATTGCAATGCAAAGAAGAGAATTAAAGGAACAAGACAAATCATGATGTCAAAGCACATAACAGATACAAGGAACCATTTCTAACCTGCTTATAATCATTTACAAAGTAACAATGAGGAAGGTGAACAAGCTTCTCGGAGTAGATATGAGAAAAGCGAAGAGGTGAGACAAACTGCAACAGGAAGAGCAAATTATGTGTAAAACAGAATAGAATATATTCAGAAGTATAATCCTAAGAATTGACCTATAGTTCTCTAACCCCATCAGTGACCAAATAGTGTATGTATGATGCACCAGTAGTCCCAGGAAATCCCATGTAAGAAATCTGAATAGGAGCAGGTTGCATAGCAAATATCTCATTCCTTGCCCCCTGCAATATTAGATTTGAGGCAATTGAACAAAAAATTATAATAATATTAGCAATAAAATGGTAAAATCCTAATAAGATAACAGCTGAAAGGAAAAAGAAGTATTTATAAGAGGTAGAACTGTTATCTTCACGCAAATTTGGTTCACAAAGGCATTCATCTAAATTTCCACCCCATCAAGTGGAGCAAAATAAAAGCAAACAGATATTAAAGATTTCATTTCTTTTCCCCAAATTTTTATGAGTTTCAGTTGAATTACCAAATAGCAAAAGTTGATACCTTCGTATAACCATTAAGATTGACAAGAATTTGTATTTTATCCTCATTTATCATCTTTGCAATCACGTCAGAGGACATGGATGATACATCTATGAAGTGCTCTGCTTCAGACTGGATACGCAACCTCCACTCTGTTCCATCATTTGGACTCAATGCATAGCAGAATACCTGCAAACATATATTCTTAGTTCTAGCATGTATTGATAAAACATAAGAAAAAATTTGAAAAGCCAAATCAAAATTAGGGTCACATGAGAGCAGATCAATTTTCAAACCTCAACATTTTCTCTATTGTGCATGCCAAAGACTGAGCCCATGAGATGAGATAGGGGATGGTTGCCAAAATCACTACTCACATATCTGAAAACACAGTTCGAAATAAAGGACCAGAGAGAAAGAAAAATTACAGATGTACAGCAAAAGAGAGTGATCTTAAAACATACCCCACCCTGAGGCGTCCATTCCCATTCTCACCCTTCACAGGGAAGGGTGCAGGATAGTTGAAACGAGCAAGTGAATAACGAGATGCAATAACAGAGCAGTGTGCCGCATATTTACGACTATTAAAAGGAAAAAGAAATCAATCAGAAATCAAATTTGTACAGTTCAAAATGTTACTAAATCCACAAACTTCACCCAACTTGCCTGATATCTAGTGCAAGCACTGGATCAATTGGATAGGCTATTGCGTGGAAAGGCTGCACGCTAGGAATAACAGACATCTGAAGGATAAAATGAAAGCTGTCAATGCTTCTATGTGATAAATCAACTAGAAAGGAAACTCAGAGCCAGACAAAAAGCCAAAGAAATGGAAGTATTGCTTATAGCAGATTGAGCATGAACCTTAATCTGTCTCCTGAGTATGCCTTCAACCTCAATAAATTTATTCTCCCGATCCTCCCAATCACAAACACACTGACCAAGGGAATATAACATTTATTAATTGCAAACAAACAAAAATAATCAATTGAGTTAGCCTAGGAAGCTATATCTATTTGGTAAAATATATGGACTGTTCAACCTTAAGTCTATTGATACAGAGTAAACATATAAAAATGCACCTCTGGAATTTTTATTTTTTTTGGTCATTTCACATTATCCAGGAACCATTTAATCAAATACCAACAGCCTAAAAAACATAACAAAAACAAAGCAAGATAATATTCATAAAGTGTCTTGCTCATGAACTAGGGTTTATTTTAAAACCCCCATTTTCCCATACTTTTAAATGGAAGGCACTAGATTATTACTTCCTACAACATTAAAGACTTGGGAGAGAAAAAGTTGGGAGGTAGAAGGAATGCTCTTTAATCAACAAAACTTGTTGCTGAGCATGCTCAAGTATACTATCTGCCGATTCCAAATAAGGGCCAATAGGAACTATTCCCAATTTGTTGTAATGCTCACTTAAGTTATCACTATCACCAACACGTGAGATCACAAAAAACAATACCATCTGCAAAAACTGTCAAGATTTTGCTAGCATATAATTTCTTTCATTTAGATGCTCCACAAAAAACAAGGAAAAATTTTCTATCAACTTAAATTTAACTCTCAAAATTGAAACACATATTCACATGCTCTCTTCAAAGAGGACTCATGATGAATGATTAGTCAAGTTGTAATTTTGCACGTACAAGAGGATGCACCATGACACAAACCTAAGATTGCCACTTATAGCTCAAACTTGAACTAATCCTCATTTTGAAACACATATTCACATGCTCTCTTGGGACTCAAGGTGCATTGCTAGTTCTCAGGGAGATGCATGGACCTCATATTGTTTCAACCTTTTTGGTACAAGATACCCACTTAATCTGAACAATAAAAGATTTCTTGAAGAATAAATCGACTAAATTAATTTACCGACATTTCAGTGACTACATCAGGTAAGCTAGAGTTGAAAGACAATCTAGATAGGATCCATGTCCTTAACAGAAAACAGCATCAGCATCATTCTCTACTCCAACAAGTTTCATGATCTAGAAATTATCTACATCTAAGATGCCGAAAATCAAGCTACACTGGAACTGCAGATGTGTCCTAATTTCATTCCTTTCCGTTGGTCCATACCTGTAATGTATGTAGAAGGTTACAGGTTGCTTCTGGAAAATCAGGGCGAAGAGCCAGTGCTTGCTTGTAGCTTTTTATTGCAGCCTCAACATGTCCACTGCAAAAAGTTGGAAATCACAAACATTGACACAATAAGATTTCCATAGAGGAGAAAATAGCTGCATTTAAGTATCAAATACCTGTCCTTATAAGCTGACGCCAAATTTGCATGAGCTTCAGCCATGGCTGGCCTAATGTTAATAGCTCTTATGTAATCTTGAATGGCTTCATTTACTATTCCACTCTCCTTATATGTGTTCCCCCGGTTGACTAGTGCATCAGCGGCCATAGGATCAATACGCAGAACTTCTTTGTAACAAGATATAGCGTCTGAGAGATTACCCTGTAAAAGAAGAGATGAAAAAAAATATAACCCTGCATCAGCATTGCATATAAAAGTGACTGTGCAAGAAAGAAGATACCTACCTGCTGTTTGTAAATGATTGCTAAATTGTTGAAAGGAGCAGAGAGTCCTGTTGTCACAGATAAAGTTGCCTTGTAGCATGAAGCAGCAGCAGTCAACATATTCCTACAATTAAAAATCATTATCTCACAAGGGAATCCTATTAAAACTCCAACCAACCAGAATGATTAAAAAAAAGCATAATTGGTGCAGTACAAACCATTCCATATATATATTCCCAAGGTTTGTAAGTGCCTGAGGATGGTTAGGTTGCAAGGCAAGACATTGCTTCATAAAACAACAGAAATACAATTAGAATGATGTGTGAAATATGTGGAAAAACATGATAAAGAAAGAAATCAATAGGACAGCAGAACAGGGTAGATAATACAAGCCTACCCTATAGCATTGTGTTGCTTCATCAACTCTTCCAGCATCTTTCAAAGCATTACCCTGATGTTAACATGTCAAGTAAGACCCACATTAGAAATCGAAAAGAATTAATGGTCCTAAATTAGCAACCGATATAACAAAAGACTAGGACCAACCAAATTGTTAAATGCCTCCAAAAATCCTGAGTCAAGAGCAATTGCTCTCCTATAATTGAGAATTGCCATATCCAGGTTACGCTGTTCGTAATAAATACTTGCCAAATTGCCTGCAGAAAGGTATTTATGCAAACATCATTAGTCATAAATCAGAGAACAATGTGTAATGAGACACACTACAGCAACTTCTCTACATCCTTTAAAGACTTGCAAAAGCCAGTTGAAATGTGCAGCTATTAATTTGTCACTATTCAATTATTAGAGACATGTTGGCCAAAAGACAATTACGAGAGACGAGCTTGAGCAGGCACTGTATTGATGATAGAGTTTTAATTGAATTATAGAAAGCTGAGTTTCTCTTCTACTTATATACTACTCAGATTTTCAGAGTTCAAGACTGTTTATTCAGTTTCAATTTAGATAAGCATAAACTGATCAGTGGATATAAGTCATATACTGGCTTCTTTCAATTTTTTGTAGTCAACATACTTCTAGTAGTCAGGGTTCACAATCCACAATTTCCTTCATTCAAGCACTCTAATCCTTCAACCAATTGCAAGTCCTTGTTGTAGTTAACTTTCCAGGAAATTACATGCCAGAGATTGTATTATGCAATCAACCATATGCATTATGTATAAGGAAAATCTAGGTATCTCTTAAGAGTCCCTAAGTTTTGGCACAGTTTCAGAACAGTAGACAACCCCATTTGTCCCTATAAATGACCTAAACAAAGCAAATGTCACAGGTTGCTATTTATAGCTTCCAAAACCGTCTCATAATTCAATTTTTTACTTCCAATTAAGCACAAATCTTGTTCTTAGCCAATTCAAATATTAAACTCTATCTACTGACAACCTCTAAATAACAAATCAGCTATCTCTAAAGCTTAAAAAAACCTCTACAGAGCTGTTCAACATCATGTTCGCTTAAAGATGTTGACTTTAATCAGAGGAATTTACTTTTCTGCAGAGAATCTTTATAATGCCTACACTTTTCAGTAGTTGCGTTCAAATTCAATGAAAGAACATCTAGCAATTAAGCATTAAAATCTCATCACCAAAAGTTTAAAACCCACTGACATGTTGAGAGGACCTGCTATGCTGCAAGATGCATAAGTGTAATCTTAAGAGTCAATACTGTAGGACAGTCATATACAAACTGCATTATGACTCACCGTAGGCCATAGCATAATCCGGTCGGACCTGAAGAGCACGCTGATAGCATACAATAGCCTCTTGAGGCATTCCCAGAGCCTGGAAAAGGCAAAAGAACGTGTTTTTCTCCAGATACCTGTCCTGGCATTGCAGCTACCTGACCTTACTTGCATAATAGATTATAGCTTACCTTATAAACATTTCCAAGGTTTAGATAGGCATCAAAAAATGTTGGTTTAAGTCTCACTGCTTCCTGTAAATTAATAAGCTTACCAAATCAAAATCAGCTAAAAGAGCAGCAGCAAATAGGGGGATTACATCCAACATGGAATTTGCAAAGAAGATCTACAGCTTTCACTGCAGAATGACTTGGCCTATTGCATATACACATGCCTATCCAAAAACAATGTTGGTAATCAAACTGACTTGATATTCAATCTGGTACCTGAACAAAACATTTTGAGAAATGCAGTACCTAGATTATGTTGTTTTTAATCAATTTACTCCTTTATCCGAATTTTTTTGCTTGAGGTGCCAATAAGTAACTAAACGAATCATTTAGCAAGACTTGCAGATTATTTTGAACAAATTATTTCACAGCTAAGTTCTGAAGAGTCATTTTCTTTTCTATTCGTGTGTCTTCTTTCTCTCTCTCTATATATATATAATTTTTTCTGCTTCTAAGCAGAAAACTCTATACTTTTTGGAGAATAATCAACCACCATTGTTCCAAGATTAGAGCTTTTACGCCTCAACTTCAACTGAACAAGTTAATTTTTGTTTCTAGCTAGTAAAATTATGTGATTGATATCATTAAACCATAGATGCACTTTGAATACAACCAAACAAAAAAAAAATACAAAAGAAACTTGAATACCTTTCTGAGTTTTTTTATCTCCTTTTGCTTACAAGATCTATGTCTGCTATCTTTTTGTTTCATCCTGATTACACCATCTTCTAAATTTTCTTAAAGAACCACTTGCTTTCTCTTTGATCCCCTACCTGATCTCTTAGTCTTTTGTTATCTAGATTCAATTCCAATCTTGCAAATAGCAGGTGAAAACGCTGGCCAAGTCAAAAGGCAAATGATAATGACTCTCATTTCCAGATTGACCTTGATTCTGAATCCTAAACTCAATCCTTAGTAAGGTGGGCTGAATTTTTGTTTCTTGCACAACAATCAGAATCTATTCTAAAGCCCAGAATAAGAACCTACGGATCCAATCATTATCCTAATGATATTTTTTCCTCCATTGTGATGCTGTCTCTTTTGCTTTATGCTTATGCGGTTGAAAATTTTCAAAATGTCGATGAAGCAATTAGAATTTTTCAACTGATATAAAACTTGGTAGCCATTATCTATATGGACAAATCACAAATCTCCCAACTGCTTGGATCGTAAAAGTATAACTTACACACAAAAATATGAAAGGGTTGTAACAATTATTTTCTTTTATGAGCTGTAACAATCACTAATTGTTACAGTAGTGATGTATAGGCACATATTCATGTACATGCATGCGCCACCACAAACTTGCATACTATGTTGCTAAGAAAGCACATTCAACTGGTACCAATCATTAAAATATGGAACACATACCTTATAGTATTGAAGTGCCCTGTTAAGGTCCCCAGCTTCCATGAAAAGCCCAGCAAGATTAGACCATGCAATTGCAAAATTGGGTTGTATACGAAGAGCCTCAAGGTAGCAATTGTAAGCCTATAAGTGGAATTAATTGAAGGATTAGACAGGAGATAAAGAACAAACCAAACAACATAAGTCATGCAGGACACTGCCCTGCACTGTTGGCATCCAAGAAACAAAAGCAAACGTGCACAAGATAAACAAATTAACACAAAAGAGTGGAAATTTCCAAAAGGCCTTAAAAATCTACTTCATGTCAGCTAAGGTTCCAAGCATTTCAATCTTTCAACAGGTAGGACCAACTCACAATGACCAACAAAAATCAGTAGTGGCATCACACCTTTTAACATGAACATAAAAGCGAACTAAATCTTTCTCAAGAAAGAGAACTATTTCCTGTAGCAAGAACTTGCACCCAAATCAGTTCAGGAGTTCAATAAGAATTACTTAGTTGGAAAAAGCTGCAAACAGCACTACACTGCATTCTAAGCAACATGAATAGGTATTTATATATTGAAATAAAATTTCTGTAGCAGACATGACTTCAAACTCCTTAAACCAGCAAGGAAGTCTAAACAAATTGACAGAAGAGTTTAATACTCATGATCGAGTCATATGATATTTAGTTTATTACCAAGACAGCCACCACTCAACAAAAACCAAGACATGAAATATAGGCCAGACACTTAACAGCTTGAGCACCTCGAAATAAACAGCATCAAACTAAATATGACAGGGAAAGAGATAATATGATCAAGAAGATTTGACCTTGCCTTACCTCTTGCACAAAACCTTGAATTTTCATTAAATTGCCAAGGTTACTATGAGCATCAACCTGCATCAATGAGCAAAACTCCATAGCAATCTCAAAGAATCTTTCAGCTGTTTATGCAGAAAGCAGACAGAAAAAACAAATAAGGATGTACCAAACAGGGATTTAGTGCAAGTGCCTGGCGACAACACTGGGCTGCCTCATTAAGCCTCCCTTTTCGCATGTATGCACTAGCTAGATTTGACCATGCATCAGCAAAATTCGGTCGAAGCTTCAAAATGAAAATTCAAATCAAAAGTGAATAACTCACTAAGGCTAACCAATTGCAAACACTACCTTTATGCAATAAAAGCCTTGCTCATGAGATTGCTGATCTTAACTATTCTAAAGAAATTTTGAGGGCTAAAGACAAACAAATAAGTTCAGTAACATTTGATCCATTAAGTTTTACATGACATAATAGTTGATAACATTACAGCATACTTTCAACCATTAATAAAATTCACTCATCGATATATGAAAAAGTTTACGAATCGTACATACCTTTTATCAGTTCAAATAAGAAAAATAAAAAAACAAACTACCTATTCTACCAACCAAATCAACATTTAAAAGAGAGGATGATGCACAAATAGCTTGTTACATAAATTTTATGATCTTAACCTCTTTGGAAGCAAAAGGCAAAAGCCATTGCTCTTTCATCAAATGAAGAAGTTCTTGTGGTCCCAAGGAAAGTGATCTTTGTATTAGTATGTTATTAATAAAAGAGATTTATCAATTTTAATTAGGTAACCCAAAAGCACTGTAAACATATCTTATTAATGATTGAAAGAAACAAAGATAAAGATAAAACTCTAGAATGCCCCATATAATCAATCTTATGCTCGTAGCCACAATTCAAAAATAAGTAAGCATAATTGAGAAGTAAATGTGCACACATTTTATCAATTGCTCCCCCATGGTCAATGCCATGCATTACAAATTACAATAATCTATTTACAATTAAACAAATAATGACAATCCATGCCCGAACATCTGATTGTCCCATTCTAAACCATAAATTGTTCCCCAATAATAAAAAAAAAATGTAAATATTTACATATAAGTTTTATAAAAAGCACAACAATATTTGGGCTTTGGTATACTAGTTTTGAAGATATTACTTCTTTGAAATGTAACAATATCTTAATAACAACTTCTCCTCCAAGCTATATCCACGTCCAAAGAGTTACAAATGAACTTTTTGCTATTTATTCGGACTTAAGATCAAGATGTCCTGGTTTCTCAATCCAAAAAATGGTTGGCTTAAAAAAGAACTGACCAAAACTGCACTTGGGTACCAGAAAAGGCTATCCAAGTTGTCCTTTTACCCCAAATATAATGAAGTCAGTCAGAAGAATTGCACCTGAGACCACTGTCAAAAGCTAAAACATGGTAGTTCTACAAATCAAGGCCACATAACATAAAAACCACTAAAAGCATCTATTCACCCTCTTTCCCAAAGGGATTTCCACATGTATGCATACATATAAATAAATGGACCATTGATAGGTTGCTTTCCCATGATGAAATCTCAGAAGATTTCAGATATATTCTCTTGGTCCTGGTATGATAATATAAAGGTTCTAAATGCTATTTACAATTCCTCTTACCACAACATGATAACTGCCAGTTACCACATTATTTTGTTATCAAAGCTCAGGAAATATTAAATCTAAAGTGGAACTGATAAAAGACAGATGAAAATAAAAATAAAAATAAAAATAAGGAACCAAGATTTTGAATATTAAATTCTTATTTCAAAATGCTCCAAATTAGAAAAAGATAATGAACTCATGATGAGGCCACTGAAGCAAACACATTAACCACTGAATACTAACCTCAATAGCAAACAAATAATACCGGATTGCAGCATCAATATTGCCTTTCTCCTGCAGCAGAAAAAATTAGGAACACATATACCACCCGCAAAGGACAACAAATTGAAAAGTAGCTACAATCAAAACACTCAGAAAATACCTTCCAAGCATTTGCCATATTTCCATAGCACTCAGCAAATTGTGGATCAATTCTAAGAGCTTCTTCATTCTTTGCAATGCATTGATCATAATTATGCAACTGAGAGAAACAAAGTGTTCACTATCAGAAGCATTTAAAGCTCCTCCCTAATCGAAATAAAGCATTCACAAAATCTATTTAAAAGCTAAAAAGAAAACATTTTTCATGATAAAAAAAGGACAGCAGAAAATTTCGGAACAATGGGTGCAGCCTGCAGGGTTAATAGTTAAAGAAATTACCAGAAAAATTCAACCATTCATGGCAATAAATCATATGAACAAATATATTTGTGGTGATAAGTACAAATAATACAAGACAGAAATAAAAAAAATTAAAAAACCAAAAACTTGTGAAACAACCTGATAATGAATTGCACCCAGGAGAAGCAAATTATCAGTACGACGTGGGTTCCTCTCATAGACTGCATTGCTGTGTTCTAAAGCATGCTTGTAGTTCCCAGCCTTGTACTTTTGATGAGCAAGGGCCATGAGTGTGTCATCATCAACTGAAATGCATAAAAGAGATTCCTTCAGTATTCCTAAAAAGAGAACACCTCCCTACCTCAATTACACTTCACCCAAAAAATGTGGGAAGGAAAAAAAGACAAGAAGTCAAAAAAAAAAAAATGAAATGTTAGCAAGGTCTCCCAGATAGACATGAAGATTGCAGTTGCCACACCCACAAGCAGAATGAAATGATGTCAATGGCGCAAGGCACGCTATAGGCACTAGGACCCTTACGTTGCCTGAGGCGCAAAGCACAAAAAAGCACTCTCCCAAGTGAAGCAGGGCAGTAACTTTTCAAAGTACTGTACTTAATATGCTATAAATTCATGATTTTGTTAATAG
>NW_018397264.1:2649313-2721619 GCF_002168275.2 Theobroma umbraticum
AGTTGACTCCATTCCATTGTTTATGTGTTCCAAAGATTAATAATGATCATAATTAACTAAAGACATCACAATTCTTGTAAAGAGAGCTAAAATTATCCTTTCTGACAATTAAAAGAAAAATTGATAAAAGTAATCAAAACTAAAGAAACCAAAGTACACTTAATTCAAGAAGTCAGTCACACTTTTTTGTTGCTTTTTCCTTAAAAAAAGCGCACCTAGGCACATAAGGCATGTGCCTATAAAAGGCACCTCACCAAAGGTGTGCAAGGGCTTTACTTGATTTACACTGCACCTAGGATCATGCCTTGACAACAATGGCATAATCTATGTGCCACCCATTTAAGTCAACATTTTACTGCCAGTAGTAGACAGTATGTGGTAGCACATTTAGTTTACAGTAGGAACCTACCAAGTCTGCCCCTGTTAACTTTCTTCTCCTCTAACCGCAGTATACGTCAACAAACAAGGTGAAAGACAAAAAGGTCCTCCCTTATCTTACTAGCATTATTTTAGCAATAGTCAATTAATGACTTGTGTTATACTAAAGCACGTAGTTAATATATGCAATGGATGAGATTCTAATATTTGATCACTATCCTACCCAGGCCAAATGAGCTACCTTATCATGAAATGACTAAATCTTCAACCACTAATCAAGCTGAACCCTGAGACTTATACAGGTCCTGATTTAAATAAATCATTAAAGCCAAAAACTTATACAGTTTCAGAATTTTGATATTTTGTAATTGGTTTAAATTAAAGACGAAGGATGGCAGTGACTCCATCATGAAAAGAGGCATCGCTTAAATTTGTGAACTGAAAAGAGCCCTATCTCACTATTCTGGCATCACATCTGTGTTCAACTTTCATTTTCTAATCGCTATTCTCAGTCATTCATCTAGTTCTTGCCACATGACAGGCTAGTCATGTTACCTTGTGAAATCTAAAAGTTATTTCCTGATAGAAATGTCCCCTATCCATTAAAAGTGGAAACAGGGGGTGCAATCTCTATAAGGCTAATTTTAACACAAGAATTCCTCAATTAATTGTATGAAAAACGGAAGCTTGCCAGGGCCATCTGCATGAAAAGGCCCAATCTAACTGATGAACATAGAGTGTTTAACTCAGGATGTCATTTCAAGATCAGGATATACAAGTTTCTAATTTCAAAAGACCATACCAACCATAGGTGGATTACACAACCATTGCTATAACAGAACCTACATGAACATAAATATCTCTGTACATATATCTGAAATAATAGCAGACCGTTCACAAATCCTAAAACAGAAATAACTTTCAAAGAAATGTCGCCTAATTAAGTCTCTTCATCGTTGTTAATTTTACTACTTGCTTCCTAGCAGTTACTAAACAGTAAAAGCAAATTCATCTTTGATTAAAAATAAGCACATGGCTAAAATGCGACATCCATTCACATATAATTGCACCATATAATGTAAAATTAATCATCTTGCTATTCTCAAATTTTAAAGTTACAAAAAACATTATACTATTTTCTTTTGATATCCCCAAATACACGTTTATTTTTTCCTCTCAGAAGTGAAACGCAAGTAGGCAAAAGTAATAGCCAACGGAAGAGTAAAATTATTTACAAATAGAACGCCCAAAACCGAAAATTATTTTCTTTCCAGAATATTCTTTTAAGGGAAAATTTAGAAACACAATCACAGGTAAATATATCAGTATATCTTTTTACAGGAATCTAAAAGAGTGACATTGAGGTCAAAACCCTAGAACTGGAAAACAAAATAAATTCCAAAAAGAAAAGCATGAAAAAATCGCACAAAAAAAAAAAACCTTCATGGGAGTCCAAACCCTGAGAGGGCTTGAGATTAACCAAAGCAGAAGAAGAAGAAGAAGCAGCAGCAACTGCGCCTCCAAAATCAGAGTGCAGACTGAGTGAGTCATCGTTGTATGGAACCAACTGAACATGTTGCTGCTGTAGTTGTTGTTGAAGCTGCTGGCTATGATGGTACTGTTGCAGCCGAGGATCGCTCTGCAAGGAGAGCATTTTTCCCTGCTTGGATCACCAGAAAACCTATTTTTGTCTAGAAAAAGGAGAAGAAAGGTCGAGAAAATTTTGATTTGTACTCGAGAAAATTCTGATTTTGGGAGAACCCCCGCTTTTCCGTTGTATTGTCTCCTTACGTCTGTTATCAAAAGCGACTACTCAGACCGTTAAACGTCGAGCTTCTTTTTGTTCCGTATTTATCACGTGTGAACTGTCTTCACTTATTGTTAGACTGGACATCCCATGGATTTCACCCACGTGGCGTATGATGATATCCTGCATATCTAAAGAGGGATTTGGCAATTTCGAGTAGGGGTTTGGAATTTTTGTGACAATAGAATGGGTTGTAGGGGATTTGAAGTTGTCCAGCGTTTTGGGTAGAAGCACACGTTAATTGGAGATACACGTGTCGAGAGACACGCATATGGAAATGGAGCAGATAATTACACTCGCTGGGTCATCTGAGAAAATCTGTCGGGCAAAGAGCCCGGTACTCATGGGCCGACGGGCCGGATAGGATCCAGCATGGGCCATCTGCCCTTCAGGACTTGATTATTCATCCCAACACCACCTTATCAATATTATAAACCCTTTTTTTATTTAAAACAAAAAAAAAAATTGAACTTTGCACTTCTAGGTGAGGATGTCTTCAACTAAAAATTAAATTATGAAAAAAGCCTACAAAAATATTTTGGAAGATTTTGCATCTATCATTTGTAATCAAGCCTATCAATATTATATACCTAATAAGGGGCAAATGGTAAATACCAAATTATCCGAAAATAGTAATGATACAAATAGAATATCGAATAAATATGGCTTTTGAAATCGATTTTCATTTATAAATCTTGATATACTTGGTGTTTGGTCCTTTTTTTACAAAAACATTATCCATGCAAGAATTGTTGCTTTTGTAACCTTCATCAGGAAAACATTGCCCAGGCAATCATGCAAGCATTCACCTTTGGGCGTCAGGACTAGACAGGACTTGTTGAGGCCTCCAGGGCGGATTCACCGCCAATTGTGAACATAGAGCAACTTTAATATCTTAATACGATGAGATGTCAAGTTACAATGTCAATCACATGAAACTACATTTCTTTCAAATGAAGAGGAAACATCTTCCTCAAGATAAACCACAATGTCATATCCTGAAATTCAGATGGCAGGCTAGCACCACAATGTATATATGTAGTACAGTTTATCATCTTCGACTTGAACGACTTATACAAAGTGGTTAAGATGATTTCTACTTATGTTCAACTGCAAATACAACATGAACCCAGGCACGAAGCTTACATAACCACATGATCCACAAGGGGATCTGACCATTTTTGCCATGTTAAGAATGTGATCATGGAAAGTATCAGACAGAGGCAAACCAAAATAACCAGCAATCTGCAAACCTGCTTAGAGTCCAAAGAGACAAGATTTCTTTATTAGATGCATTAGAAGAACTTCATCATACATGACCTTTCACACTTAACTGATTAGCACTATCTTAAGCTTTACTATACTATGGTAATTTTAGGACGAGCACTCTGCCTTCACTCTTCAATAACATTGAGAAGGAAAAAAGGGAGAAGGGATCCAGGAAAATAAAGGGGGATTGGGGCAAATGCTATCATGCCTTGCTGTCAATGGCCATGGATGTTGGCTCCCGTTTTGCTCCCTTTACTTGCTCTAATTTGTTCATCTTTGCAAAAATGTTGCCATAAAATTGTGCATCCTTCTTGTTGTACTCCCTGATTTTCTCCTTTAGGACTCGGTACTCCAGTTTCACATCCCTAGTATCAACACAAACATAGGTTTAACTCCAACTGCAATCACATCAATTGGAATAAAACAACTTACCGATGAAAACATGATGCCAAAGATGGTGCATCTGGATTTCTTATCCTACTTGTACTTTTCACTATAGTTTTCTAGTCCTTCTTAGTAACGTTATTCAAATTCAAGTCAGCACTTGATTAATTCCCAACTGCAGCAAAACACACACTCACGTAGAATATTTCTACAAGATATGTTCTCGAGCTCACATATGCCACAATACAAGGTAGGATGTACTGACTATAGCTAAGATAAATCACAAAAGCAACCACATTCGGATACAGCCAACTGTTTGCAGTAGGGAAATACCTGTTATCAGGGTCAATCTCCAGAGCCTTTTTGATATCCACCTCTGCCAAATCTAAATCAACAATTTGAATATATGCTTGAGCCCTCCTGTATAGAGCTTTCACGTTCTTATTATCAAGTTCTAACACCTATAAAATCACACATGCCTAACTGTCAGCACAATTGAATCAATATTTACACTTTGTCAAGACAAAATCCATATGCCATTAAAGCTACAACCTTAGTACACAGCTTCTCAGCCTGCTTGTAATCTTTAAGTTTCAACTTGCAAGCTGCATCGTTAAGATTGCAAGTTACTTTTAGCAACTTAGTTTGCTGCTTCTCCTCATCACTGAAAGAAGAGTCATACTCTATGAACTTAACAGCCTGCACATTGTTGCCAAATAGTCAACTCACAATTAAAATAAGTCTCAAGAATTTTATAAATGGGAAAGTGCCTGGTCCATAACTATACCTTCTCATATCTTTTTGATGCTCTTTCATATTTACCAGCCTTATATAATGCATTCCCTTCTTCTTTCTTTTTCCCTGCAGCTTCAATCTTTTCCTGTGTGTTCATATCCCAAGATTCTTTCTCCTGCAATCAATCATTAACTTATTAGACTGTAGGCAACACAACACCCATATGCAGCGTAGAAATGTACTACAGGGTTAAAAGGAGAACATACACACTAACCTTCACAAATGAGACCAACTCAACCTCATAATACACAGTTGCGTTTGCAGGAACAACAGCCAATTCTTGCTGTGATTCAGATGAACCAAAAGCATATTCTGGCTGAATAGTGATAAGTGCATGTTCTCCTTTCTTCATGGTCTTCACAGCTCTATCAAGACCATCAATTACTTGTTCTGTCACCAATGTCATCCACATTAGAAAGAACTTTAGACTCAAATACACGAGATCTTATTGAGAGGGAAAGCTAAGAAAAAGCTTCCAAAAAGAACCCTAATGCCAAAACCATGATTACCTTCATCTATTTTGAACTCAAAGAGCTCCTCATCATGACCTTTCTTCGCAAAGATCTTCCCATCCTGAAGCTTCCCAATTAATTTCACTAGCAAAGAATGCAAATAACAGTTATGAATACATTGAAAAACCATTGAAACAATTATAGACTATAGTGAAAAGTAATGTTCCAAGACATCTTACCATGAACCACTGTCCCATCGTTTGGTCGGTCATAACCCTCTCCCTCCTTCAAGATCTTCTTCATGACCTTCCTGTCCTTTGTGACATCAGAAACACTCTTCCAAGAAACCAACTCAAGAGTTATATGAAGGGTAGCATTTGGAGGAACAGCCCCTTCACTGGCCAATGCTGGCCTACCATCCTCACCAAATGCATCTGAAAATGCAAACAGGAAGCAGTTAGGTTTCATAGTGTGCCATAACCAATATAAAGGCATAAAGGAGTTCGACTTACATTGTGGCTTCACTGTCAACAAGACTTTCTCTCCTTTCTTCATTGTTTTTACTGCCTTTGCTAAGGCAGGGCAGAAATAGCCTGCAACAAATTTCAACATCATACTTGAGCTTGCAGAATTGATTTCAGATAAATGAGAACACATAATAAAAAGGAATCACACATACCATCTCCAACAGTGAACTCTATCCCATCAGATTTCGAAATGATAGTACCATCTTCTAAACAAGCTTCATATTTAACTGTTATAAATATAAGAAAATCATTGTCAGCAAACAGTCACATAAAAAATTGAATTTTTTAAGCAGCAAGAGGTGATCAATTAATAACATACCGAATGCTTCATCCAAATCTTTTGGATTTTCCCATTTCTCCCCTTTAACAAGTATTTTCTTGAAGATTCCTCCATCTTTGCATATGTCCTTGACACTATTCCAAGAAACCAATTCCACATCAAATTGAAGAGTTGCATTAGGAGGAATAGTTGGAGGTGATCCAGATTCCCCATACGCCAGCTCAGAAGGTATTGTGAAAATGGCATTTTCACCCCTCTTCATTGTTTTGATACCCTCATCCCAGCCCTTTATTACTTGCCCTGCAATTTAAGGGCGACAAAGAAGTGAGCATTTCCAATTCATGCAGTTACAAATAAATAATTAGCTATCAAAATAGTTAACTAAAATATAAATAAAGAAAATTTGTTAGTTTCTTGAATAACATAGCTATAATCTCCCTCCAATGCTTCAATGAAAAACTTCCACATATCGTACCAGACAATAATCTTAATCTTATCAAAGAGAGTTTTACATGTTAGACACGAAAAACTTTTAAAAAAGAAAACTTATCTTAAATACATAAATATCTTCAGATTTTATTAGAAAAATTGTAAAATTTATGCCAACAAGTTTTTTAAGAAACAAACATTTACTAAATTTATTTCACATATCATCCAACTTATTTTTTATGATTAGAAAATTCATCAAACCTTACTAAGTTCAATAAACGCTTTTTATCAAAAAGGAAAGTTGCAAGGATTATTCAAAAATGTTGGGCATTTCAAAATGTAAGGTCAGCATCTTATCTATATAATTTTACAAGAATAAATACATAAATATTTGACCAAATACTAAAACATCAAAACCGCAATTTTCAGAAACTGATAAAGTATTAACTATTAGAGATTTAAACCAGTTTTAATAGAGAGGTAACTAATTTCAATAGGAAATGAAGCCAAATATTTTACTTAAAACAGTTAAATAAACTCATTTACCTAAGCCAAGTTGGAACTTAAAAGTACTCCCTTTGTCCCGACTGGAATCAAATTTGGTTCCATCAAGCAAAGTCCCAGTGTAATGAACTGCAATGAATCAAAATCAACAAATCCGTCAACTCAAAATACCCAAAATTCAAAAAAAAAAAAACTAACCAACAAATCAATCCATGAAAGATGATGAAGAAAACCCATTACCTTCAACTTCATCACCAGTATCGGGAGTCTCCCATCCTTCACCTTCCTTAACCAGTTTTTTCTTCAGACCATTTTTCCCAATCTCTTTCTCCTCACCGACTTTGAGAATTGGGTCAATTGGGTCAACTGGTTCATTTTCTGGGTAGTGCATCTCGTCTTCTTCCATGTCGCTCCCTGTTGGGACCTCAAAATCGTCTTCCATTAATGAAATGCGCTAAGGTAAGCTAAGAGAAAATGTGAGAATTTAGGATTTCTAAAAAGGAAATGGCAAATGCTAGAAGGTTTGTTCGTTTGCTGATTGATGCGAGAAAGTGATCTGAGTCTTGGGGAATTTAAAGTTGACGTGTAGATGGAGAGAGCTATGGAGCGTAGACTCTAGAGAGTTCTAAAAGCTAACAGACTGAAGAGGGTTTCCAGAATTCTCCCTCCTTTTTTAGAGCGTTTGACGTTGTCTTTTAGATCTTCGCGCTTCTATTTAGGCCTTCAGGATCCGCTGATGCGTGGTTTTTTTTTTTTAATTTCAGTCCAAGTAACACTATTTAAATAATTTAATTATATTTATATATTATTAAGTTATTGATGAAAATTTATAAATGGAGTAAGAATATTATTGCACGTTTTTTAATAATCATTATTTTTAAATATATCTTTATAATATGTAATAATTCTTTAATTGTATTGATAAAATAATTTGTTACTAACAATTTATGAAATATAAAATAATAATTATCTTTTATGTATATATATTAACTTGAAATTAAGATTACATGATGAAAACAGTTATATCTCATACAATAAGTCACTTTTTTTATTTCTCGCTTATAATACTAAAATAAATACTAATAATTAATAATTAATTAATTATAATTACTTAAAATTATATTTATTATTTTATATGTATATGACGTTGATGTAGAAAATGAAAAATATTATATAATCATTTTATTATGTCACATTATTATCAATTATAATTAAGTTAATCATTAATCATGAATAATTTATTTAATTTAAAATAAATATATAAAAATTTATTTAAATTAAAATAAAAATAAAAATATTTGATTGAATATAATCAAAGTATAAAAGTTTATTTAATTTTTAAAATAATTTAAGAGCTTGTTAGATTAAAAAATTCAAATTAAAATATCACTGGTAGCTTTTTTGAAAAATAAAATCTAATATAACCATAATTATCAATGATTCGCTATAAATATATTTTTTAACTTATCATATTAATTATCAATATTAGAGTTAATAAAAAATTTGTTTTTAGAATAGAATATTAACAAGTATTTCACTTAGCAAAACATTGACTTTTGTTCCTTCTTTTTACTGTATTCAGATATATCACATTAAATTCCTCAAAAAAAAATATCACATTAATTATAACTCAAGCTTCATTGTCATGGATGAAAAACTGTTATTGATTATTGTAATATAACAATGCTACGAAAAAACTGTTATCGAAATAATTAAAAGCATGTTCTTAAAAGGTGTTTATTAAATGCATGCATTAAATCTCCAAAAAAAAAAAAGTAAATACATGTCCTACTGCAAAATTTTAATTATTTATTAACCAAATATACAAATATATTTTTGTTTATAATGAAATAAAATTTATTGAAGTTATAAATAAAAAAAATATGATTTTCCATTTTGTGAAATTTAATGAATTTTACCTTCCTTTTATTTTATTCTATCTATCTTAATTATAAGAAGTTTACTTCTTAATGTATCATTTAATTTACCTATTATATTGTTATATCTTTTAATTGTATTAGGAGTCTACCTATTTATTTTTATTTATCAATTAAATACCTAATAGAGTATAAGATCTTTATCAAAACCTAACTCTACCCTCACATATTACCTTTTTTTTTTTTTTTGCATATAAAACAATTTGCATTCTAAGAGGGGGACAGAGAAAGTTGTGGAGCATAGTGATTATTGAAAACCAATTGGTATGAAATGTATGTGCATTTATTTATTTTTATTTTGGCATAATGTTTGAAAAAAAGTTCTTAATTTATTTAAGAAAATTTAAACAATTTTGTATTTTTTTGTTATCTCTAATTAAATTTTTATATTTTTATTCTTAATCAAATAAGTTTTTTATTGATTGATTATCATTAATTAAAATACTGATATGAATGATCAAAATGCGATATGATTATGTTTTATATCATCTTTATTATGATATATCAATAACTGATGTCAGTATAACATTAATATCATATAATATAAAATAATAAATAATATTTTAATTAAATTAATAATTAATTATAAAATTTATTTGACTCAATAAATATATATAAATTTATTTGATTTAAGATAAAAATATAAAAATTTATTTACTTATATGAATTTTTTAAAATAATGTAAGTTTTTTTAAGCATTATTTTTTTTTCTTTTTGAGATTTGAATTACAAATAGGTCACAGGTATGCATAAAAATAAAGAGAAAAGCCTTACATGAATGAAACTGCCATCCTACCCTAGCCGTGCCAGATCTAATCTATTATTACTAGATCCAGAGCAGTGCCAACTGTTAACATGATTGGCTGCTGGGGGAAGTAATGACTTGACGTTGGTTCAGACATAGTGAAGGGGACAACACGATTTTATTGGCTTCTCTTGTATCCCCCCAACCTGAAAGTGCTAAAACTTTGCTGGCTTTGAATAATTATGCGATCGAACGTGGAAGAAGCATTAAAGATTATTCAAAATGCTTGTAGCCTTAAGTAAAGGATCAACTTTTGAAAGGAATTTTCTGATTGTCATCCTTTTAAGTCATGCAATGCCAACTGAACTGCTTTTGAGTAGAACCAAGGCCTCTTTCTTCAAAAATAGGGCTACACAACAAACCTTAGAGGGCCCAAACCATGAAGCTTGGGTGTTGAGTCTGCAAACCAGAGCCATTCTTCAACCAGTTTTTGGCGGTTCCATAAGATAAAACCAGTGTCAGTATTTTATTTTTTAAAGTGTATCAGTTATTGGGGGTTGGGGGGGTTTGCCATTGGTCTTGGCTGGGCTGCACAAGCAAAGACCCCTCCATCTCCTTTCTTTGTCATAGAGTTGTGTTGAATTATTTTGTTTCTGGGAATCCCATACATTCTGCATCCTTGCTCTGAACCAAATCCCCAAGCTGGATATTTTTCTACCCAGCTCTTGCTGATCGTATTGCACTAGTTTTGTGCGAGTTTGGAGTTAGTCATAACAAAGCATGGAGCGGCTTGGACTTTTGCATTCTTGGCAACTGTCTCAACCATCTAGAGACAGGACATTCTCCGTTAAATCACATAGCCTTAACAACTCCAATCGATTGTCTCCTCTTTATATGTCCAAATCATTCTCCATGAATTTTGACCACCCATCTTTTTCTACAGTCATTCCGACTATATCTAGGGTAACATTCTCATTCTTTTCCCTACACCGATGTCTTGCAGAGTTAGCAATTAAGTTTTAGTGAAAATTATATGTTGACCTATTAATCTGTTTGTATATAATGACAAAATGCAAAAGAAAAAAAAGGGCTAAACTTAAGCAAGTATTCAATGACATGAATGATTGTCGAATCTTGAAGCACAAAGTGAGAGAGACTTTTTTTTGTTGTTGGGTACTAAAATTAAACAAAAAGAAGTCCAATGGCATCGGTACATGTGAATAGAAAGCGCATAGCCTCCCGTAGTTATAAATCGTTCATCGAGGGCCTCGGCCTCTTCCCCTTAAATACCCATATTTTAGCTCAAACCCTTTTCTCAATTTTCTTTTGAGAAAAAAAAAAAAAAACTACTCCTCCATCCTCTTGTCTCTCGGTGACCCCTTTCGCTCCAGTTTCTCCTGGGGGTCGCCCAAAAATCAGGAAAAAACCAAAAAAAAAAGGAAAAAAACCCCAGAATTCTCATTCAATTCCTAAATTACTTATCAAATCTATCCCGAAAAAAATTAGAAAAACCAAAAAAAATAACAAGTTTTAATTTTTTCAAATAAATTTCAAACATGTCGGAAATGGCGAACACGGATCCCGAAGGGGTGGACGCCGTACGGATGACGTGGAACGTTTGGCCACGCACCAAAGTCGAAGCCAGCAAGTGCGTGATTCCGTTGGCTGCTTCAATCGCTCCGATCCGCCCTAACCCGGACATTCCCACCCTCCCTTACGCTCCGCTACGATGCAAGACCTGTTCCGCCGCGCTTAACGCTTACGCCCGCGTGGACTTCACGGCCAAGATCTGGATCTGCCCGTTCTGTTACCAGCGTAACCATTTTCCGCCTCACTATGCCATGATCTCCGAAACCAACCTCCCTTGCGAACTCTACCCGCAATATACCACCGTGCAATACACGCTCCAAGCGAATCCCGATCCAAACAACCCTTCCGGCCCACCTCAATTGCCGCCGGTTTTTGTGTTCGTATTGGACACGTGCATGATCGAGGAAGAGCTGGCGTTTGTTAAATCGGCGATGAATCAGGCGATTGGGTTGTTGCCGGAACACGCGCTTGTCGGCTTTGTTTCGTTTGGCACTCAGGCGCAGGTCCACGAATTGGGGTTCCAGGATATGTCGAAGGTCTATGTTTTCAGGGGTAGTAAGGAGATTTCCAAGGAGCAGGTTTTAGAGCAGTTGGGCCTCGGTGTTGCTGGGCGGCGGCCAACCCCTGGGTATCCAAAAGGCCTGCAAAATGGGTACACAAATACCGGCGTTAACCGGTTTTTATTGCCCGCGTCAGATTGCGAATACACGCTCAATTCGGTGCGTTTAGATTTATATGTCGTGGGAATTCATTTGTTAAATGTTTGAATTTTTCTATTAAGTGGTTGGTTGATTTGATTGTAGTTGTTGGATGAGTTGCAAACGGATCAATGGCCTGTACAACCAGGGCACAGGGCGTCCAGGTGCACTGGAGTGGCCTTGAGTGTTGCAGCAGGATTGCTTGGAGCTTGCTTGCCTGGTACTGGTGCTAGGATTGTTGCTTTGGTTGGTGGTCCATGTACTGAAGGACCGGGCACGGTATTGCCATTAAATTCTTTGTTTAGCTTTTGAATTCTTACCTATTCCACAATTATGGTACATAGCAAATTTAAATAGCCAATAGTATGGCATTTATCATTCGTTTTGTCATGTGAAGTATAGGTATGGATGTTGCATATGGATAATATGTTATGGCTGAGATGGATATGGTTTGTTACTATCAGTATGACCTTTTGCTGCAACCCTGAAAGTTCTATTCACTGTTACATCACTAATGTCCGTCCATTTTACTTTTCTCTGTGGTTAAATATTATATAACATTATACAACATTATGCCCCATGTTTCTTTGGGGATGGTATTTGATAAAAATTGGAGGCAAATTAAACTGAAGCACATGAGCAACAATGACTGGAGCTCGTTTTAAAAGGAAATGGGGCTATGTTTAGGTTTTTGTTTGATTAGCATTGAATGTCAGTGCATTTTTGTTACTAGGAGAAACCCTATTTCATAAACATTATTCCTATTAAGTACCTTCATTCTGTCTCCAGAGTTCTTGGCAAAATTTCATGTAATCTGTATAGTTTCATATAAGATGGACATTGTATTGCTAATTGCCTTAACTTTACTGTTTGTTTGTGTGAGATGTGTGCCCTTCTTGAATACCTTTTACTGGTAGGAATAACGCAAATGCAACAATGATTTAACTGAGAAAATAGAGATTAAGCAAACAACTTTAATTTCAGAATTGCTTCTTGTTAAATTTGTATTGGCATTCTCAAGATGATAATTAATTATATGATTTTTGCAGATTGTATCGAAAGACTTGTCAGATCCTGTGCGTTCCCATAAAGATCTTGACAAAGATGCTGCCCCATATTTTAAGAAAGCAGTCAAATTTTATGATGGTCTTGCGAAACAGCTGGTTAGCCAGGGTCATGTACTTGACCTTTTTGCGTCTGCACTTGATCAGGTTTGTCTTGGCCACCTTTTAGGTTCGCTAATGATATTTAAACTCTTTTTGTTGTTCAGAAATCTGTTTCTATGACAGATCTTGGTTTGTTTGCTTCTATATGCTCAAGTGATAACTATAATGTGTCTGCTTTCATATTCTGCCCGAACTAGTTAGAAGTTGTATCACTCTCTTAATAAGGACATTGATTTAATTGACAAATTTTTGGTTATTTTATGGCTTCTAATTAATCCCATGAATTAAACTAAAGCATTGATGACACTGCTGAAGCTGATTAGATATAAGGGCCCTATATTATATTTGGAAAATTGAACAACCCAATATGTAATTCTTACTTTATAGACCATCTCTCTCTTTCTCACTTGCATTTAAAATTCACTGTTTATTTGATTGGTGGCTTATGTGTAGATGTTTTATGTTATAAACAACTGTGGATGCTAATGGTTATTCCATTAACCAGTGTTGTAAACATTTTGTTTTAATGCTAATAATTTCAGACGTTAATAATCTTCACAATGTAAACTGTATGTAATCGTGTTATGGGTTTTCATGTGTTCTCAGGTTGGGGTTGCTGAAATGAAAGTTGCAGTTGAAAGAACAGGTGGCCTTGTTGTTCTAGCTGAAAGTTTTGGTCATTCTGTATTCAAAGACTCTTTCAAGCGTGTGTTTGAGGATGGGGAACAGTCTCTTGGCCTATGTTTTAAGTTAGTCCTTGTTACCATGCCAATGTTTTTGTTCTTGATGAACTTTTTAAGTTTACGTTTCTCTACTCTTATTCTTGAGCATTGATAAATAACTATATAGTTGCATCATTAATTGGTAAACTTTCATTTTTATTCCGGTTCTAGTTGTCCTTGTGTTATTTGCTTGAGTTCTGGATGCACCAACCACCCAGTTCACGTTTAATTTAGTTGGGATATCATTCTGCACTAGGTAATGCTGCTGTTAGAGAATGTAAATTTTAGACATAAAAGCTTGCTGCCCTTGCTTTACTGCAGGAAGCAGAGGACAAATTTATCAAATTGCACAAGCTGCATATATGAAAATGATTAAACACTAGTATTTCTCTGTTGTCATTACCCTGTTGGTTTTATAGGTTTTTTTAAGTGTTGCAAATGCGAGTGCTTGTGTTATTGACAGTGGTGTAAGCATTACCATGTGGCATAAATGACCTCTCCATAACATGGGGTACCCATGAAATAATCTATTTGGTTTTGCTTTGGGTTAAGTTTTTGTGTCCACAACTCCACATGCAATATCTGTTACTTATGATTAGCTATGGCATAGTTTGGAGCACCCTGAAATATCAACTATTTTAGACTGTAGTATAAATTTCAAACTCATTTTAAGCTCATTTTTTATCTTTCTTTATAGTGGCATGCTCGAGATCAACTGTTCAAAAGACATCAAGATTCAGGGGGTCATTGGACCTTGCACATCTTTGGAGAAGGTTGGACTATTTAACAATTTAATAACACCTCTCACTCTAAACTGTACACTTAGTTAACTTGTATTTATGGTGATTTAAGCTGATTACTGTGATTGTTGCAGAAAGGACCGAATGTCGCTGACACAGTCATTGGGGAGGGAAACACTACAGTGTGGAAAATGTGTGGCCTTGACAAGAGTACTTGCTTGACGGTTTTATTTGATCTTTCATCAACTGAGCGATCAAATGTTCCCGGAGCTGCAAATCCACAACTCTATTTGCAGTTTCTGACAAGGTTTGTGACATGAACTAATCAAAAGGGTCCTTTTTATTACCCGGAAATAATGTTTGATTTGTTTCTTTACTTTGTTCTTTTGCTTATTTGATTGTGATGTTTATGTAATTGCAGTTATCAAAACCCTGAAGGTAAAACAATGCTTCGAGTTACTACTGTGACAAGAAGATGGGTAGACAGTGCTGTTAGTGCAGAGGTTGGTTTATATTTTATCATTTTTGTACTTTTGGTTGTTTGTAATTGTCGAAATAACATCTAAGCTATCATTTTCATTTCTGCCATCTCATCCCATTTTGTGTTTTGTGAAATGTCTCATTTGGTTGTATTTAAGAGGGGTTTTTTCCCCAACATGGCAGGTTAGGTGATGTGTATAAATGTCACTGGCATGTGTGTCTTGGTCTGGATCCTCTAATAGTCATATGATTGATTGTGTTTGTTGGAATTGTTTATGCTAACTTTGAACCATTGTAGGAACTAGTACAAGGTTTTGATCAAGAGACTGCAGCTGTTGTAATGGCAAGAATAACTTCGCTGAAAATGGAGACAGAGGTAATTGAAAAAGTCTTCCATTCAATTGTCTACCATTTGTTGTGTATCTTGTTTGAATGACACTACACTGTTAACCTATAATTTATTCAGCTAATACCTGCTGCTTAGGTCACCATGCTATTGCTTATCTGATAATTTCTACTCTCGTTCTCTATTCACATTATGCATAAGAACTTTTTCTCTTAATACCTTGCCTACTGGTTAGCAGTTCTCTCTCCTTGCTTTTCTCCTAGCTCAACGTTCCCCCCTTGTTATATTTTCTATCTATTAATTGCTGGCTCGTTGCCAATAGAATAACATGTTTTAACTGTTGCATGTAATCACTTTTTTATTAATGGCTTAACCCCTTGCCTAATTATGGATTTTTGTTTCATTTAGGAGGGGTTTGATGCCACACGGTGGTTAGATCGGAATCTCATTCGACTTTGTTCCAAATTTGGTGACTATCGGAAGGATGATCCATCATCTTTTACATTAAATCCGTGTTTTTCGTTGTTTCCTCAGTTTATGTTTAATCTGCGGCGGTCACAATTTGTACAGGTAACTGTTTCTTGTTTCTAATTTCCTGCCCTTTTAATAATATTTAACTAATTGACCTATGTTCATATATGGCTTTTCTTTCTTTCCTGTTTTGTGACAGGTTTTTAATAACAGTCCAGATGAAACTGCCTATTTCCGCATGTTATTAAACAAGGAAAATATTACAAATGCAGCTGTTATGATCCAACCATCATTAATATCATATTCATTCAATTCGCTGCCCCAACCAGCATTATTGGATGTGGCTTCCATTTCAGCTGATCGTATTCTCTTGCTGGATTCATATTTCAGTATTGTTGTTTTCCATGGTATGACAATAGCGCAGTGGCGGAACATGGGTTACCAGAATCAGCCTGAACACCAGGTATGCTCATTTTGTTCATACTATCTTAATCTAGAGTTTTGATGTAAAGATTTATTTAGAATGGTTATGTATTCGTAATGTGCACAAGTGACTTGGATTAAGCATGCCCTATGGACATTAATCATAATAATCTGCTACCTCTCTGATTCCTATAATTGAGTATGCTCTGGGGAAGGCTGGTGCATTGTTGTGCTTGTTGAAATGATTCCTGGCATCATATAGTGGACCGGTTTATAGGATTAATGAAGTGTTTTATGCATACTTTATAATGCTTCTGCATTTTTAAAAGCTAAATAATTGCTATTTTATGTTTATTTGGCAAAGCTTACTCTAAGCTATAGGAAGGGGATGCCAATAAGATATGTTCTATGTTTACCTGGCTATTGGCTCTGTTTAACCTGGTTTAATTGGTCTCGTTATTCTTCTAAAAGCCTGAGCGACTGGCTTAAGAACTTTCCATTGATCATATTTCTATTTGCTTTGGCTTTTTCCGATCTCTTGTTTTGGCTTATAAGTTATAACCTAGTAGCTGGTTTTGAACTTTAACTTTCTTCTATGTGATCTGTCTCTTCTTCTTTATCACTTCTTTTATTCTGGAGACTGGCAATTTGTCTTATTGAGGAACATGGTGCCTTTTTCCTAGGATGAGATATATGGTAATGGCATGTTTGTTTTGCAACGTCCATTATATGTTGAGCTCCAAATTGCAATATTTTCTTGGATTGTTGGGAATTTGCCTGTTCCTCAATGGAGTTTCTAATGCTGCTTAAATTCCAGTGTTTACTACCCCATTTCTATGTTCATACAGTCAATGATTCTGTTGTCTAAAGCTAGATTTTTTTCAATAGGCATTTGCACAGCTTTTGCAAGCACCCCAAGACGATGCCCTAGTGATTATTCGGGAACGCTTCCCTGTCCCTAGATTGGTTGTGTGTGATCAGCATGGATCCCAGGTTAGCATATTTCATAAAGACCGAATTCTTTTACATATTTTTTTGGAGATATAAAAATATGTCCTTGATTTACCTTTGAATTACATTTCATCAATTTTAAATAGATGCTAATATAATTTATGGCTTCAATAAGTGAGTAATTATTAAATTTTGCAACACAATTCATAGGAAAATTGAGTAGAGTTTTTAAATGTGCTTTGGATCAATTAGTACGAATAACATGCAAAATGAATTAGCAAATAAATAACCTGATACTAAACCTACCAAACAGTAATTTGTTAAATTCTGGAAAGTACTGGAAAAGTAGAAAATTGTAGTATTATTTAATGATGAAGCTAACCATTTGTTGTAGTTAAAACTGAGTAGTTATGTGGAATTGTGTCTCTCTGTCTGATATAAGATTAGGGTGCTTGTAGGTCTATGGCTGAGGCAATAGGCCACACCACCAAATGTGTGTTCAAAGTTGAATTCCTAGTCCTCCCAATTTAATTTTAAACTCATGGTGCAGTTGCATCTAGTTTGTCTTTGCTGTGAACTCTTTGCATCAAATTCTCAAAAGCTTGATAAATGTTAGTGAATGTTACCAGTGCAGATTTGTTTTATTGCTACATCGATTTAGCTCGATAATTCAGTATCTGTGGTTCATAGTACATTCTGTGGGTTTAGCTTTGATATCATTTACTTCCCACTGATATGATACCATCATTATATTCTTCTGTTAATCTAGTTTGATGTTCATCTCTACCTTTTTCTTCAGTCCTATATTACAGTTTTATATCAGCTTATGATCATGTTAATATATCCATATTTTATTGCTGTTTCATATTTATTGTGAAGTTTAAATAGGTTAGCAGTAGATTAGGTACCTTATGAACTGTTTTTTTTTTATGTGGCCTATGGATTGTGTTTTTAAGTTTGAAATGTCATCTTGCAAATTTATTCTACATGATAATGATTTTGAAAAGCAAGGCTGGCTTGAGCTATCCCTGTCCTTCAGTTAGAATATTGACTTTTTCGGTGTACTTAAGAGGCACTTGTGGGAAATTAAATCCACAATAAAGGATGGAGTGCCATGCTTGTGGCCTTGCCACGTCTGGGTCCATGACTGGAGCTTCTGGTATTTGGTGACACAACACCCCCTCTCTCCAGCCCCCTTTTGTTACTTCCCAAAGCGGTTTTACTTTAGAGGCTTAAACTGGTACTCTTGAATTGTTATTTTACCAATACCAAGGGGCTTATTTTTGATTCCTCGCGCAGGCACGATTTTTATTGGCAAAGTTGAACCCTTCAGCAACATACAATAATGCAAATGATATAGCTGCTGGATCTGATGTGATCTTTACAGATGATGTAAGCTTACAAGTCTTCTTTGAGCATCTTCAGAGGTTGGCTGTGCAATCTTGATTGTAGAAAATAGTTGAAAGACTTGGGTTTTTGGTATGGGGAATTCCCTCAAGTGTGAGTTCTGTATCCTGTCATACATCCTCTATTCCATTCGGTCATTTTCCTTTCTTTCCATCAATTTTATGAATGAGAGGTCGAACCCCACAATATTTGAGAAATAAAGATAGCACACATCATTCTTTTTGGGGGGGTGGGGGGTGGGGTGGGGGGGTTGCCTGAGAGGTATTTGCTTCCTTGAAAGAATAAGGGACGCAACAAGAGTTCAGATGAGTTTTTACATTTTTAGGGAAAGGAAGGTATGATGAGAATGTAAGTTTGAGGATCCCTGTTTCAGTAGCGGGGCCAATTAGGATTATATTTGACAGAAAATTCTCTTTTTGTATTCACAGAGGTCACAGGTCATGTGTTTGTGTACTGAATATCAGGTCATATACTCATTGGGGTTAAGACTCTTAGGTTGAGAAGTTGATGAACATTGGTCATTTTGTTTTGTTTGTTTCAGCCCACACTTGAAAATTCAAGGTATTCTAATTTATCCAACTTAGCTTTAATTTGTTTTTGTTAGTCATGTGATTCTAAATTTCCCCTCAAACTCTTACTGGTTTGGTAAAGCCAGAAGCCAATGAAATCAGGACTTGTGCTTGATCATGTTTCTATTTAGGTATATTTTAATTCAGTTGCAATGTTAATGGAAAGTAGTATATTTTCTCATCTCTTTCTGCATGGTGGTGGTAACAAACCAAATGACAAATTGAATTAAGAAACGGGGCATAATGTTGGTAACATAGGTAGTATATTAGTACTATTTATTTGTATTCTATGTATTGAAATTGAGAAATCCGGAAAAGAGAAAAGGACGAAGAAAAAACCCAAGAAAGAATATGAAAGAAGAGGACGGAATCAAGGCTTACATCCATTGCAAACAAGCGTTCATATATGGCCCTTTGCCGCAAGGAAAGGCTGAAATTCAAGCAACAAGGTGTCACTAAAATAGAAGTGGTCTAGGAGCAGAGCTGCTGAACGAGGCATCCGTCAAGTAGAAGGAAAACGAAGAAATCGAAGACAAAAGCCAATGACGATTGAAAAGCCGCAGCCCTGTTTTTGCTGCGATGAACACAAGGACTTTTAGATGTGATTAATTCTTGAATGGCGTGTGATCACTAATTAATTTACGTATTTCTTAACCAGATCCTTTATAATTATTAGCGGAATCATATCATTGAAAAGCCTCTCTTAAATTCAAATTACTCAATCATTTGTTCGCAATTTGCCTGACAAAATTTTCTTTTAAAGTTTCTTAATTTTGAATTCTTTTTTTAAATTCAAGATATAAGGAAAAGAAAAATTGTTCTTTTTTGCGCATTGACATGGCATGGCTACATTTATGCTAGCGCCCAAAATAAGAGGAAAACAATAAAAAGAAAAAGAATTTAAGAATATATATATATATATATATATATAAATATGAAAAAAATTCCCCATTCCCGCTCAAATTCAAAATCAGCTGCTCTCTTCCTCTCTGCGCAATGATGTTGGAAGATTCACAAGAACCAGACGTCTCATTCTTTGTGGATCAAGAACCAGCGGCAATCCAATGTTCGCAAGGCCACAGAACCACGCTCTGTCTCCGGACTCAACAAGGCGGCTCAATCTGCCTCCTCTGCTTCTCCAACCTCATCTCCAACCAATCCTCTCCTACTCTCCACGTCTCCTACGCTCTCTCCCAACTCTCCCACGCTCTATCCCAACCTCTTTTTCTCAACTCCCTCCTCTCCTTCCATCCCCACTTCCTTATCTCCCCTCTCCTCCACGCCCTCTCTTCCTTCGACGACGATCCCATCGCTCAACAACTCATCGATATAATCACCGCCCTTTGCGCTTCTGCTAATGCCTCTGTGACTACCGATTTCGTCGCGCAAGTGGCCGAAAAACTATCTTCTGGCGAGTTGGCGTGGAGCCGGAGGCAGCTTTATATGGTAAGTGTACATTTTGGTGGTTGTTTCTGTTGTCGCTCTGTTCGACTGATAAGTTAAATGAAGCCTAAGCAAGAATAGCTAGAAATTTTTTTCCCCTTAAGTAATATTCTCAAAAAAATTCGGACAACTGATCTATCGCCATGTCTGCTTATCTAAATTCCAGCTTCACTGCTTAGGGGTTCTCTTGAACTGTCGAGCAACTGAACCCTGCATGCACATCAGAGACAAAGTCGCTCTAGTATCCAATTTGGTAGCAGGTCTTCAATTGCCAAGGTAACAAAGAAAGCAGACTAGATATGACAGTTTTATGTTTCTAATCTGGATAGTGGTTCTTTACATGGTGGTTTCCTACTACAGTGATGAAATCCGAGGAGAGATTCTTTTTGTTCTGTACAAACTATCCCTCCATGTATATACATCTAAAGATTGTGTAGGAGCAGATGTTCTTCAGGCTTTTTGTCCTAGCCTGTTGCGTCTGTCAATGGAAGCAATTCTGAAAACCCAAAGAGATGATGTACGATTGAATGGTGTAGGTTTGTAATCTACTTTTGTTTACTGATTCATTTAATTTTTTCAAAATTTCATGTCAAGAGAAACTGATATTTTTTGCCCGAAGCTTAGGCCACAGGAAGCAACATGAAAGTATAAATTTTGTCACACTCCATGGTAGGCAAGTCTTTTATGTAAATCTAGTTGACATAATTCAATGGTGATTGCCTCCAGTCTAGTTTATTGTTTCGTTGTGCGTATCATGGTTTCCATTAAGGTCTTCATAAAAAAAGTACTGGGTGTGTGCGTGACCACATGTACTGAGCGCTCACACTGTCAAGTAAGGCCGTTTTCATCCAAGCAGCTGCACTTCATCATGATCATCATCATAATATATCCTCTCAAACTAACAATTTGCAATCTTACTTTTGTAGCTTTTTTAATGCTCTTAGCACAAAATGGATTGTTTGGAAATGGACATGGTAATGAAATAAGCAGTATGAGATCCGATGAAGCAGACAACTTCATTCAAACAACAGAAGATGGACTAGATGAACCCCCATTGAGCTTGTTGTTTGCTGAGGCCATCAAAGGCCCACTGCTTTCGTCAGACAGCCAAGTGCAAATCAGCACACTGCTCCTGATTTTCCACTACTTGTCATGTGGAGATGCTTCCGCCAAACAGATTCAGATTTTGGTAGAAGAAAATATTGTGGATTATTTGTTTGAGATATTAAGATTGTCAGGCAAGTTAACTAAATCTAAATAGGTGAAAGATATTCAACTTTCCTCAGTGAGTCAGAACAAAATGCTGCTTTCATAAGCACCTCCATACAAATTAAGATCAGTAGTTTTAGTTTTTGAAGCTTCTTGTAACATTCTGTTTTAAATCACCTAAAAATTTCTATGATCTAATTCTTGTCAGGAAAATCATTATGACAGCAGTTTTTCATTTTCTTGTTTTTTTCAAACTCTAATATTATCTATTAACTTAGTTAATGAGTGCTCATCATGAAATTATACAGGCATTTATTATGTGTGGATGGTGCTTATGTTTGTACAGACATACACATGTGCATGCATATTTATGTTCATATGTATGATAAGTATATCATGCTGAGAGACTTTTGCAGTAACGAACTTCTATTTGTGTTGAACAGAATGTAAGGATCCAGTGGTCTACTCTTGTCTTAATGTTCTAAATCTCTTTCCAAGTACTGAGCAGGCCTTCAGACAAAGGCTTGTTATTGGTTTTCCAACTCTGATTCCAGTGCTCCGTTTTGTGGCCGAAGTTCCTTTCCACCCTGCTCAACCTCACACACTAAAGCTCATAAAGAACTGTGTCTCTGATTGCCCTGGAATAGCATCAACCTCTAACATTGAAGAATTAGCTCTTATTTTGTCAAGGATGCTTGAAAGGCATAGAGGTGGAGAAATTGGCATGAACCCAGAGACATTCCTATTGGTTTGTTCTATCTTTGTTGTTCTTTTGAGAATCCCATCTTCTCAAGGCGCTTCAAATCTGGCAGCATTACTTCAAGAATCATTGAAACATGCTGTTTTAACTAGTCTTGAGAAAGATCCAGGTCAACTCTTGCATTCTTTATACCTTCTTAAAGAAGCATATTCATACACTAATGAAGAGTTCACTGCAAACGAGTCTAGCAACTTAGAACTGCGAAATTGTACTGTGGACATATGTACATCACATATATTACCTTGGTTTGCCATGGCTATTAATGAAATTGATGAGGACACTGTCCTGGGTGTATTAGAAACATTCCATTTTATACTGCTTCAGAATCCTGACATCGAAGCAACAGAACTTGCCAAAGTCCTACTTTCATCCTCTTGGTTCAGTTTGTCATTCGGGTGTCTAGGATTATTTCCTACCGAAAAGATGAAGTGGAGAGTATATCTAATGCTCAGTTCCCTTGTGGATATTCTGTTGGGAAATCAAGCCGGACAACCTGTTAGAAATGCTGCTTTATTTCTTCCAACTGATCCTATTGACTTGCTATTTCTGCTTGGGCAGAAGAACTCCCATGATTTAGATTTGTCTTCTTGTCAAGCTGCAATTTTGCTGCTTCTACATGTCAGTTGCCTACATGATGACTGGTAAATGAGCAGCCTGGTTTCTTCATCTCAGTCATATTGGAGTACTAACATTTGTATTTTACCTACATTTCCTACTGTTCTCACTATCTTCCACAGGCTTGCAGATGAGCGGTCGATTTTAGCTTCTCTGGAGCAATATATTCTTGTTAACAGTGGAGATATCTTCTCTGGGGGCATTGATTCATTGACAATGATGCAAGTGTTGAATCTTTATGGCCTATGTAGAGGTCTTAAAAAGGTGAACTACGAAGTCTCTCACAGCCCAGAAGCTGAGAGGATCTTGTTCCATATACTGACTGAAAGTGAATGTGATTTGCCTTCTGCAATGATTCACCCAGTGGCAGTGATATGGTTGTTTCAACAAGAGAAAATCTGCAAGCCATTATCTTACCAACTTCTAAAATTCTGCAGAAGAAATTGCTCAGATGGGAACCAAATTATCATCCATGGGGATAACAGTCATATTATAGATGTACAAGTAATTGCTGAGTTGGTTGTGACAGGAGATAACTATGCTGCAAAACTATTGATGTGTTTATTGGTACAGCTTTCTGAGGAAGGAGCCCAAAAGCATGACATAGTAGCAGTAGTAAATCTTATAGCAACAGTCATTAACATCTTTCCAGCTGCCTCAGACCAACTATGCTTGCATGGGATCAGCAACGCAATCCTAACGGTAGTTTATTATAATTCAAGTCATTCTTCTTCCTCAGAGTTGCTTGTGGCCATCTTACTTCTGATATGTAATATTTTAAGTTCAGTGCACCCTGAAAAACTTTCTGATGGTGAATCTTGGCTTGCATTGTCTACAAAGGTATTGTGTCAAAAGTTTTCTTGTATATGACTACTCACAGTTTCAGGAAATTAATGGGTCTTTTATTCTTTGTAGTTGATAGACAGCTTAATTCCTGCAGTTAAAAAGTATGGCTGGAATCAGGAAGGTTTACTGTTAGTGGGCATCCTCTCCCTGATTTTGCATCATTCTTCCAACAAAGTACTCATTGAAGCTGCAAAAAGCATAGTTTGTAATGCTTCCTTGATCTCTACAATCAACAGCACAGTCCAGGCTGTCTCTGGGAAGGGGCCTGCTCTAATCGAGTATGATGAAGGAACAAGCTCTGGGGAAAATCTAATATTTTTGCTTTTGTTATACTACTTCTCTTTAAGATGGTAAGCACCTTGTTATAATGATCCTGTATAAATCCATGCTGTGAAAACTAACTTGTTTGTTGTCAGCTTACGTGCTGTTCTACCAGAGGTTCTGGACTGGCAAACTTTCCTCAATTCACCAAATGTGATGCAACCTCTTTCTACAATCAACATACACTGGCACGATTTGTGCAGGCTGATGCATTTCGGGTCTCCAATGGTCAAGCTTGTTGCTTCATCTTGCCTGCTAGAGCTTTTTTCTGGAATATCATATCAGAAAAAAAGGAAACATGAGGAGTTACAATGCTTCATGGGTCACCTAATGTCCATAATGACCGTCTTAGAAGGTCTGGTATTTTATGATGACATTAGGGTGGCAATGAATTGTTGCCTCTGCTTATCAATAATTTTGGGGTGGGAAGAGCTGGACATGCAGGAATCAGGAATTGCGAGAAGTAATTGGTACAGGCTAATTGTGGAGGAAATGGTAATGGCTATGGCAGTTCCATGCTTAGCATCAACATCATTCATTAATTATCACAAGCCAGCTGTTCATGTAACTGTTGCATTGCTAAAACTTCAGAAGGTTCCGGGGTGGATGAGAACTGTGTTTGATGACCTTTCCGTATCTTCTATAATTGAAAACCTTAAAAAGGACGTCAGCCCTGAGATGGTGCTTTTATTTCGAGCTCTCCTCAATTCTGGATTCTTGAAGGCAGAGCACATAGCCAGTCTTAATCATGCGCTCCAGGTAACACTAATTATATACAGTTTCTGTTCTCCTTTCTTTTGATCATCACAACTGTTGGTGTCACTCTATACTAGGATAACAATGAAACAAAAAGATGTGTTTTTGGGAAAGTATAAAGAACATTAATTGTTACACTGTCCAATACCAGGTTTTATGTATATTGCTTTAGCTGGTCAAGACCCGACAACCTGATACCATGTTTACGTTCGTTTCATGTTGCAGGCATGCAGAAAACGTATGTACAACAACAGTGAAGAACATCTCATGGACAAGCATGTTCAGAAGATTGTCTCCTCATCAGATGATTTGGGAGAAGTTTGTGGCTATCTCATTCACTTGATGATGTCTCAATCATCTTCAGACGCCAATTCTGGGAACAAAAGACTGTTTGAAGAAACAGAAATGTTTTTCAGCACTTCAACAGTAGAAGGTAATAGCTGAGCTTTAACAAAGTTAACAGTCTTCCTTTGATGTAAATATTTTTTGGGCCTCTTATCTGAGGTACTAATAGCTAACATAGCTAAGTGCTTTTGAACGATAAGCACCATAGAGAAATGGCAAAAGGAAATATAAAAGTAGTATTGTCTTCAACATTGGTGTGTATAACGTAGGAAAATCAAAATTCTGCTTATATTTACAAGTTACTAGTTCACTAAACTTCAACAACTGAAATAGCTTAGAAATAAAATTGGTGGATCTTTGCGCTAATAACTCTTTTCCAGTACATCAACGGCCTACCGCAACTGTGAATGTCATTACCTTGGCTTGCTTGCCAAGGAACTGCAGTTGGACTTGAACTAGATACTCAAGAGTAGGAAACAATTTACCATGGGAAGAATAATGAGTCTATGGCTTGAGGTGGTTTGTTCTGGTGAAGTAGCCTCACCAGTGCACTCAACTCCACAGGATTACCAGGATCTACACAATTGGTATCTCACCTCCGCGTATCACAGGCACATCATGCCTAATCCTTGTATTTACCTCTTATGACAGTGTCCACGGGATATAAAGAAAAACATCATTTTGTTTCTCCTTTTAAATGTAATTGTGCAGAACTAATGTTTCGTAATACAATGGCTTGTATCTTAGAATGTTGCTACATTTGTTAAGGTCAATGTCACTATAATGCCAATGCCTATGCTATGCTACTGCTACAATTGTTCAGCAAATCCACTAACGGAATTTAAGCATCACTGTTCCTAACAGCAATGTGCTGTGGAGATTAATACTGATGTCACATGCTTGTCGGCCCTCAAGTTTAGATTTAACTGGTTTTAGACAGAAACAGTGAGAAAAAGGAAATTTACATTAATCTAGAGCATACAATCTGTGTGCAGGGTGTGGATTAGTTGTGTTCCCTTTCACTTGTAACAAGAACAACTGTCAGAGGATGTCAATTGAGTAATATGAAAATGGAACAAGGATTACTACCTGCCTGGCTAAAGCAAGAGCTAACTTATTTGAAATTTATACAACAAGATTCAAAGAAAGCATAGAAGCACATAGAAAAAGTAACTAAAGCATACCTGAAATACCAGTAAGGACAGCTTAAGCATGATATGGATGATGAATTAATGAGAGAGATATAGACTACGCTGACAAGCATGGAGATCAATATCTACTTATGCAAACTATTTTTTCTACGTAAACGATGTGATCAAGGGCATTGAATCATATCTGTTCATTATGAAGGCAGCAGGTTTGCTTTTACATAAGATACAGATGGCAACAGTAGTTATGTAGAAACAAATAGATGCTATCCCATGAAGAATACTCCTCAGATTAGGTTTCCTTGATGTTGCTAGTCATAGTCCATAATTCTGGTCAGTAATGAGAAGATTTATCTGTTTTCATTATAGAAAGTGTGATGCTTCCATCGAGGTACAACAACTATTGACAATTTGGAAATCTGTATGCATTTTAGGTTAGTTTACCCAGACTTCGACGGACTGTCTTGTGCTATTGCTGCTTTGCTTTGTGTTTAATTACTAAATCGATAAGGTGGTGATATGTCCACCTTTTCTCTTTCCTGGCTTGAGGTTCAAGGGAGGTATATATCTCTTCACAATCTCTAAGAAAATGCCCCTTTCCAAATGCAATGAGAACCAGAGGATCAGTGTTCATTTCTACAGCTCTGTAAAGAAGGTCCATTTTTCTCCAAGTCTCTAAAGCGTCAGCCCCATCAAATCCAATCTCGATAGCATCCAATAAAATTCCAATAGTTATTATATCAGGTCTTACTTGATGGCTTGGTAATTGAGAAAGTAAAATTCTCAAGCGCTTGAAATCTTTCATCTTCATACAAGCTAGCAAGATAATATTTGAGATTGTTACATTCCATGAAGCTTTTGCTTCACACATCTCCAGGATAACAGAATCCATCCCTTTTCGGCTCAAAAGACAGGCATGAGAAAGGAGGCGCAAACACCAAACAAGATCATTTCTACCAGTTCTTGAAGCAAGGTCAATACCCAAATCATCTAGTCTTGAAAACATGTAGTTCTTGATATAAACACTGGCTAATAATCTAATTGTATCCTCCTTTAAAGTCATCGAATTCACAACCTTTCTATAAACCTTCTCCATCTTATCTAGAATCCCAAAGTTTGCATAAGCCTCAAGCATCGCAACCAAAGAAGAAGACTGCAAATTCATCTGTTTTGAGAGAAGGATTTGATAAACATGTTCCATTCTTTGGAGCAACCCACCGCGTGAAAACTCACGGACAAGCAAGTTATAGGTAAAATGGTCAGGTTGGCACCCGTCCAATGCCATCGTCTTCAAGCATGTACCAATTTCATCATACATTTTATAATTTCCATATGCTTCAAGTAGCCCATCATATGTGTCTGTTTCCGGTGCCAAACCAATTTCTTTCATCTCATTGAGGAAAGACAAAGCATCATCAAACTTTCCATTCCTGGCATAAGCATGAATGATTGAATTGTAAACCTCCAAAGAAGGTTTAAGACCATATCCCTCCATTTCTCGTAGTGCCTGGGATGCTTCTCCCACCCGTCCCTGTTCACCTAACAATCCTATAATCTTTTCATAGTTCAATTCATTGATTCTTGATTTCTCTAAATTCTTCCACATATGAAAAACCTGCCCACAAATGCATAAGTATTAAAATTTTAAAGGGCTCATTCAATGATGAAAAAAGATCATGGAGCTTGGAAACTGAAAACATCCCATGTTCTGCAGTCTTCACTGTATATTCCCACCCATTTTCAAAACCCAAACCTTTTCCATCCCATTTCTCAGAGGCCAATCAAAGTGAAATTTCATTTCATTTAGTTCAAAGAAAGGATCATAATAAATTACTACATCCTTAAAACCTAACGTTCAAATTTAGTAAAAACCTGAACTTTAAGGATTACATCATTAGAAAACAGAGAAAGAGCAAAGAAAGGCACCTGGAGAATTTCACTGGATCTGGAGGCATGCCTGAGGAACCTAATGACAACCCAAAAGATGTCCTTGGTCCAATCTCCGTCATCTCGAAGCATTTGCAAAGGGCAAGAGTCGTCCTTCTCCAGCCTTTCAAGTAAGGCCTTGAGCCGCCGGTGGTGATGATAGGTCTCAACGAGAAGCGTGGTATGGTTTTTGCAAGAAGAGCCATCCGGCGCTGGCGGTGATGGGCGGGCAGAGGATAGACAACAATGCCTGGTTGCTTTTAGGAATTGGGTTCCGCAGAAAATCTTCTTCTTCTTCTTGTTATCGTAGGTGGACTGCCATCTCAATGTAACTTTGCAGTGTAAACACAGGGTTAGTGCATTCTCCATCTCTAAAATCTGAAGTTATATTGAACTCTTTTAATTTTCTTGTTCTAAACCTCCATCTTTCCAACACTCAGATAAATAGATAAACCTTTAAGTATTTCATTTGTACTCGCCGTGGATGTTCAAGGGGTGTTTTCTGCTTTTTTAAATGATTCTTTTTCTAGCGTAATTTTCTTTTATTTTTTTCATAGTAACTTAGCCTTTTAAGTGCTATTAAGACAGATAATTAAAGAAAGAAACATACTTATAATTTTGTCAATATTCATTTAATTAAGTTAAACACTATATGGCTTTCTCATGACTCTTTTACAAAAGGATCGCCAAAAGAAGTAAATTTCTCAATATAAATTTTCAAAAAATTAAAAAAGATAATGTTAACTTATGGTAACGGGGTTTTTGCTTAGTCCAAATATTTAATTAGCAGTTAAAATTTAAAATTTATATGACAAGAGAGAGTTATTGTGTATTGTATAAATTGTAATTCAATATCACATGTATAAACAAAGTAGTGTTAGTGTTTAATTAGAAGGTTATTACTATTACAAAATTAAATGATCAAAGTACCACCACCTCTCTATACTCAAATATTTTTATTAATATAGTCCCTTTTATCTAAAAATTGATTCATTTAATTTCTCAATTTTAAAAATTTATACAATTTAATTAATTTCTCTCTTATGCAATCCAATTGTACTATTTTTTTTGCTAACGTGGAGTTGACATATTAAATAATGTTGACGTAATGATGACATGTCAGATAAGATTGACATGATAATGATGTGTTATACAAAAAATACCACATGGATTTTATTTTTTCTCTTTTCTCTTTTGCGCAAAACTATGTCATTTTGTTGCTACTATTTAAAACACATTTAATTTATTTTTTTTTTTCCATTTTTTCTTCTTTCTCTACACTTCCTTTCTCTATTCAAGGCCCGTCTCCTTTGGCTAGCGGAATTGAGTGAAGAAGGCCAGTCTCCAAGTTGGATTCGTTTTTATTGGGATGAAGCCCAAGTTGGACCTAAGAATAGAGTTTGTAATGCAAAGTGAAGTCGTTTGCCAATTAACACATGGCTAAAGACTTCCTTCGATAATCTGGACTCTTTTTCGAAACAACAAAATCCCATAATTTTCAGAAAAAAAAAAAAGTGTTACGTAACAATAGGGACAATTGCAAGAGGGGAAGGGATATGCATGAAAGACTTGTAAAGGTTGTTCGAAGGTAGAGATTTGACTACATGAAGGAATGTACTAACTAGGCTTTGCCTTACTTTGTAAAAATTAGGCTTCTTACCATTAATGAAGTCTTTGGCTTAATAAAAACTAAGTGGGGATGAAGGGAGGGAGGGTAAGGTGTGACTAGCTTTGAATAGAGTAAACGTTCAGTTCTCGAAAGGGTCTTTCAATTAGTAGGAGAGGCTGCTACTTTGAATGGTAGAGATGTTCCATGATTCAATGAGAAGAACCCAATTCTCGAAGGAATGTTAAGAAATAATGCTTCTTAAAGATCCCACTATGAGCTAATCAAACCAAATATCTCTTAAACATCTCAATTATTTGCTTTTAACTTTAGAATCTTGCCATGTATCTTAAAATAACAAAGCCCATACCAATTATATAATTATTGCATGAGAATAAACATTAAACCAAAAATATAAAAATTAATCCTTAAAAAACAAAGTAATAGTAAAATTGTATGATTACAAAATTATGCATCTTCAAATGGTACATAATTTACTAATTAGGCTTATCGTGGCAAAGAAAGTAAGAAAGAAACTCGCACAGCTTTTATTTATTTAACATAATTTTCCATCCAAATCATTTTTTTAACAAATTTTTGTTGTCAAGGTTACTTTCAAGGCCTCTTTTTTTCAATCAAGAGAAAAAAGGAGGGATGCTTTGTTCATGCTTAAAAAAATTCGTTGGATCAATCATTATCTTCACATGCACCAACCTATCAAAGTTCTTCTTAAAATACTTATGACCCCAAATACTTGCTTGCACAAAACTTGTCTTACCTTTGTTATTACGTCCGATGTCGAGATCTCTATAGTTAACATAAGCTTCTCGGGGATGTTTTGAAACAAAAGAGCTCATGTAACTATAAAAATTTCTAATCCAACTCAAGTACTTTTGAGATTTTATGTTGTCTTCTTCTTCCCAACCCACATTATATATGATCTTGTACAAGTTGCCAGCTCTATGTGGGAATGGAGTTGCAGTTTCTGGAATCTCATCCATTTTTCCTCCATAAGCAACAAAACTTATTCTGACAAATTTTGCGTCTACATCATAAAGTTTTGACCATATTCCTGTAAATGCAGTTTCAGGAATAGGTTCCTTCACATAGTCAGATTTCCTTTTGAATGAAGGACTAGCAAAAGTAGTCTTGTAACTCCTATCAAGTAATATATCCATGGTTCCATTTTGAATTTGGCCAAAGTAGAGAATAGATTCAATCCAACTCATTTCAGTACAATCTTCCTTCCTTAGTCCAAGTTCAGGAAATCTCTCTTGCATCAATGGAATGAGCTCATCAACGCCACCAAGATACAAGGATTGAAAGGAAGCTAGAATTGTCCTTTGCCTATCTTGACTAGAGTTCACCTTTCTAAAGGAAATAGCAGAGAATGTGTCATGAGGAAGCTTGGGCGCAACATATTGCCAGAGATGAACAAGTTTGGTTGCATTCTGTTCCAAGGTCTTGCTCACTGTGAATACTGTAACAGTTGTTGGAACATGAACCAACTTTACTTTCCATGCGAGGACAATTCCAAAGCTACCTCCTCCACCTCCTCGAATTGCCCAAAACAAATCTTCTCCCATGGATTTTCTATTGAGAATTCTCCCATTAGTATCAATAAATTGAGCATCAATTATATTATCAACAGCAAGACCGTATTTCCGAAATAATAAACCATAACCTCCGCCGCTGAAGTACCCCCCAACTCCCACAGTGTGACAAACACCAGCAGGGAAGGTAAGAGTTCTACTTCTTTCGGCAATTCCATAATATAGTTCTCCGAGAGTAGCACCAGATTGAACCCATGCCGCTTTATTTTCTACATCAACATCGATTGCTCGAAAATTAACCAAATCAATAATAACAAATGAAACTTCGGAAGTATAAGAAAGACCTTCATAGTCATGACCACCACTACGAATTCTAATTTGAAGCTCATGTTTTCTTGAACAATATATTGTAATTTGAATGTGGGAAGTATGCAATGGTGTCACTATGACTAAAGGTTTAGGAGTATCTGGTTCAGAGAATCTAAGATTTCGAATAGAAGACTCCAAAATAAAAGAATATGATGAATTATATGGTGTATAAATGACTTTAGAAATAGAAGAGGAGTCCTCCGAATGAAAAGAAGAAAGACAATGAAGGAATTTGTGGTGGCTTTGAGCTAAAATTGCCCATGACAATGATAAGAGAACAAGGAAAAGAATCGGAAACATTGAAAAGTAACAAGACCTCATATCTGAAGTTGGTTTTGTGCGTATGACTTCGTTAGGAGTGCCCTTATTTATTGTAGTACAGAGATCAATGATTGCATACATAGAATTTTCCTATTGTTTAAAGACTATCGAGCATATTGAAATTAAGCTTCCCGTTGTTTGAAAGTTTGAACATTAAGGGTAAAGCCAATCAGCAAAGCAAAGGTCAAGAAGTCGTTTTCCATACAGAAAAAAAGAAAATGTTCTTTCCCTGAACAGTGTCGTTACATTTATTTCAAATTAATTAGTCAACATTATCATTTTGCACGAAATTACAAGGCCAGAATATAAGTGGGAGTGAGCTTTCTTTAGTTGACTATTCTTACAAAAAGAAATATTCAAGCAATGATAAGTCTATTTCAAATATTCTAGCTGCCGGTGTCAATTTCTTAATGGACATGTGGTTGTTTCTTCTTTACGAAAGAATGTCATCCAGATGAGATTAAACGTTTACAAGTTTAGCAAGAAATTAAATGGATGCACCAGGAAAGCACTCAATTAATTGCATCTGGTCCTAGCTAACAAGAATCCAATCTGTTTAAGGCAAGGCCTTTAAAGCCTAGTTGTTTACTATGAACAAGATAGATTTGAATTTAAGATGTAGAAAGTTCTCTCGTGCTGCCTATCGAGCTCTATTTGCTTGCCAAACAAGTAGCCACGTGTTGCAATGTGCTTGGATTTTGGAAACATAGAAACGACTGATCTAAGCACTTGACTTCCCGGAGAAACTCAAGTACATTAATTAAGCCACTTCAATTAAATTTTTTGATTAATAGTTCTAGTACAGTGTAGGAAGGAATATTATTAGTGATGATAATATATATTTTTCCAAAAGGGATTCACAAAAAAAAAATGATGTGTAGAAATAATTAATGACCCCTTAAACGAGGTTTAATAACACACATTGATTAACCATATTGTTCGTGTTTCGCTCTTAAACTTTATTTTTTAATTTATTCTGTGCTAATTAAGGATGAAACTATATATATTTTTTAATGGAATAAGCACATTGTTTGTATATGTTTACAAATATAGGCTGACTTTGTCTTGCAAGAAAACTAAAGAAAAGCATAGGATGCTAGAATTCAAACAAAGAAATATCTGCCAACACATGATAATTAATCATTTGATTGGATTCTTTCAAGAATTTTGTTTTGTCCTCCCTTTGGATTGAGAGGATCGAAGGTGGGTGGAAGGAACGGATCAGAAGGGTTGACATGGTTAATTTTGCTACTTTTACTGGCTGATTGCTGAAGCAAAACCATCATCCATCATATATAATTTAACTGATATTCCATAAGAATTTCAGTACCCTACTTCGGTTCCACCAAACTAAAAATCTCTTAAATATCCTAACTTTATTGGGTTTAACTTTAGAATCTTGACACATATCCTGGAGTTAAGCCCACACCAATCATATAAAACTTCAGATAAAAGTACAAAAAATAATTCATAAAATACAAAGTAATAATAAAATTGTATAATTACAAAATAATGCATCCACTAATGGTATATAAATTATAATTTATAATTACGTCATGTATTCAAATCATCGTGGCAAAAAAATAGTAATAAAAAAACTCACTGAACTTTCTATTATTTAATATAATTTTCCATCCAAATCACTTTCTTAACAAAGTTTTATTGTCTAACAGACTTTTATTGTCAACTTACTCGATTGACATGCTTTCGTTAATCAAGGAAAAAGAGGAGGGATGCTTTGTTCATGCTTGAAGTAATTTTTGGGATCAATTATTGTCTTCACATGTACTAACCTGTCAAAGTTTTCCTTGAAATATTTACGACCCCAAATACTTGCTTGCACAAAACTTGTATTACCTTCGTTATTAAGTCCGATGTCAAGATCTCTATAATTAAGATAAGCTTCTCGTGGAGATTTTGAAACAAATGAGCTCATGTAGCTATAAAAATCTCTAATCCAACTCAGGTACTTTTGAGAGTTTACGTTGTCTTCCTCTTTCCAACCCACATTATATATGACCTTGTATAAGTTGCCAGCTCTATGTGGGAATGGAGTTGCAGTCTCTGGAATCTCATCCATTTTTCCTCCATAAGCAACAAAACCGATACCAGCAACTTCTGCTTCTGTCTCATAAAGTTTTGACAATATTCCTGTGAATGCAATTTCAGGAATAGGTTCCTTCACATAATCAGATTTTGCTTTGAATGAAGGACTAACAAGAGTAGTCTTGTAACTCCTATCAAGTAAAATATCCACAGTTCCATTTTGAATTTGGCCAAAGTAGATAACAGATTCAATCCAACTCATTTCAGTACAATCTTCCTTTCTTAATCCAAGCTCAGGAAATCTCTCCTGCATCAATGCAATGAGCTCATCAACCCCACCAAGATAAAAGGAGCTAAAGAAAGCTAGAGTTGTCCTTTTCCCATCTTGACTAGAGTTCACCTTTGTTAGGGAAACAATAGAGAATATGTCATGAGGAAGCTTAGGTGCAACATATTGCCAGCGATGAACAAGTTTAATCGCATTTTGCTCCAAGGTCTTGTTGATTGCGAATACCGTTACAGTTTCTGAGACATGAACCAACTTTACTTTCCATGCGAGGACAATTCCAAAGCTACCTCCTCCACCTCCTCTAATTGCCCAAAACAAATCTTCTCCCATGGATTTTCTATTGAGAATTCTCCCATTAACATCGATAAATTGAGCATCAATTATATTATCAATAGCAAGACCATATTTTCGAAATAATAAACCATAACCTCCGCCGCTGAAGTGCCCCCCAACTCCCATAGTGTGACAATTACCAGCAGGAAAAGCTAGAGTTTTACTTTTTCTAGCAATTCCATAATATAGTTCCCCAATAGTTGCACCAGATTGAACCCATGCAACTTTACTTTCTATGTTAACATCAACTGCTCGAAGATGAACTAAATCAAGGATAACAAATAGAACTTTGGAAACATAAGAAAGACCTTCCAAATCATGACCACCACTTCTAATTCTAATTTGAAGCTCGTGTTTTTTTGAGCAATATATTGTAGTTTGAATATGGGAAGCATGCAATGGTGTCACAATGACTAAAGGTTTAGGGGTAGCTGGTTCAGAGAATCTAAGATTTCGAATAGAAGACTCCAAAATGGAGGAATATGATGAATTATTTCGTGTATAAATAACTTTAGAAATGGAAGAAGAGTCATCGGAATGATGAGAGGAAAGACAATGAAGGAAATCCTCATGGTTTTGAGCTGAAGTTGTCCCTGACAATGATAAGAGAACAAGAACAAGAATCGAAAACATTGTGATGTAAGGAGGTTTCATTTATGAAGTTGGTTTTGTGCGTATATGAGTTCTTAAGAGTGCCTTTATTTATAACAGTACAGGGAGGGAGCAGTGCTTGCATACTTAGAAAATTTCCCAGTGTTTGAAGACTATCGAGCATATTTAAATTAAGTTTCCCGTTGTTTGAAAATTGGGTTAGCCAATAAGCAAAAGTCTGAGAAGTCGTTGTTTTTCATATATGAAAATAAGAAATGTTGTTGCCCTGAACGGTGTTGTGTCGGTTTCTTCAAAGTTAATTTCTCTACGTTATCATTTTGTCTAATCACCTTTGACTCTTAATTTCATAAGTGAAGATTGCTTTACACTGTAATTAAAAGGATAGAAAATCGTCGGTGTGAACTTTCCTTAGTTACTGGTCAAAAAAAAAAAACTTTCTTTAGCTGACTATCCGTACAAAAAATGTTCAAGCTAGTGTGAATTTAATAATGGAGACAACTGTTTCTTCTTCATTTAATCATTATTCAAGGAGTTGTTGGTGACATGTGATTTTAAGATGTGCGAATTTCTCTTGTGCGATCTTCCCGACGATATTACTTGTCAAACAAGTAGCTGCATGATTTTGAAAATATTAAAACGCGTACAGAGTGCATGACTTTCCAAGAAAACTCGAGTAAAATTAATTAAGCCACTTCAAATAATTATACTGCAAGCATTTGTAAGAAAATATCATATCAATTATTTTTTGAACCATCAAATGAAATATATATTATTCAATGGATTTAGATTTTAAAATTTAATCAAAAGTAAAGATCGGGGATACTTTGCTCATACTTGAAAAAATTTTCTAGATCAATAATTGTATTTACATGTATCAATCTATCAAATTTTTTTTTGAAATATTTATGATCTCAAATACTTACTTGCTTAGACAAAACGTGTGTTACCTTTATTATTAAGTCTAATGTCAAGATCTATGCAATTAGCATAAACTTCTCATGGATGATTTTGAAACAAATGAGCTCATGTAATTATAAAATTTCGCTACAACATTAATGGGTTTTAATAACCCTATTTTAGCTGCACTTTTATTTTTGCATCTAAAGAATTTGTTATAGTATTTGGACTTTAAGATTTAGATGCATTTTCTAGTTCATAAAAAATTTAATTCCTTTTATTTTTTTTGTTTTAATTAAAAAATTAGTACTCTTGCATCTTCCGATCTCTCTTTCTTTCTAAATTTAAAAAATATTAATTATTTTTTTCTTTTTATTTTTCACTTTTCCTAGTAAACACTAAGGATGAAAAATATCTTTCTTTCAATTTCTTTTACTTTACTCACCCTTTTTTTTCCATCTTTCGAATTTTTCTTCCCTGTTATCCAACATTTTTTGAAAATTAAATGTGCTAATTGTAGACATTTTACTTTTTTATCTGTTTATTTGTTGGTTAAGCATTAAAGTGTTCTGAAAACTGAGGACAAAATAATAATAATAAAATAAAATAAAAAAAGAGAAAAAAAAGGCCAGCTGGTCCCCGCCAGGCGCAAGAGTGCCTTGCCAGATGTGGAAAAATCGAGTCTGGCAAAGGCCTCACGCTGCACCCCTAGTCGTGGAAAAATCACTCCTTTGGTTTCTAAACTGTGTGCTTGGAAGAGCGGGTCCGGGGGCTGCAAAAGTCTACTTGGCTCACTATCTGAATCCAAGTGAGGTAAAAAAAAATCATACTATTTTCTTTGTGGATTTATTGTGTTTATATTGTTTGGATTTAGTCCATTTTATTGGGTTGAATATATTATTTGATGATGTAAAATGAAGTTAAATTATTTTAGTGTAGTATCCTAAAATTTTTAAATGGTATTTTACTTTTTGGAAATTAATGTAGACACCAAAAAATATAAAGATGAGAGTACTAGCAAAAATCACAAAAAAAATGTTTCTAAAATGATTAGTTTTTTTTTAAAAGTGAAATTAGATTGGAAGAATATTTATTAAAAATACCTAAACTTAGATTAATGAAATATGCATATAAAACAAAGATACATGTCTACACAAAACATGTTCATAATGTTAGATTTAGATAGCTAAAAGTAGAAACAAAAATGTAGAAAAATATTTAAAAAAGGAGGTGAATGAATAGAGTTAAAAAAAGAAGACCTAAATAGAAGATTAGAAAATGCCAAGTTTTTTTGAAAAAATGTATATAAATAATATAAATGGATCTTTATAAATGAAAAGAAATAGAAAATGAGAACAAAATATATTTATCATAAATGGAAATAGGTTTTGTAAGCAAGGGAAAAGGAAATATTTATATTACAAATTTTTTAGATATTTGCAAATATAATAAAGATAAAAATATATGATGCCATATAAAAATTATAAATAAAACGATTATTTTGAGTTAATTCAAAGATGGAATTTCATTCAGAAAGGGAAAAGAGTTACCTCTTTCAGGGTGAATTTCTTAAGTGCGAGATTCGAGGAGGATTTTCACTGAAGTGTCGACATAAATCCAAACTCTATATCCTAATACTCATTAACTCAAATAATCATTTTAAGTGTATAAAGAAATAAATTTATATAATGATGTATTTAAATTTAAATTGGTGCAATTAGTTAATTAGCTTAAACAGCTATCGTTAAACAAAATTAATTAAATTAAAATTTAAAATAAAAAATTAATTAATTATTTATTAAATACAAAATGTATAGTTAATTAAAGCATAATAGTTAATAATATCAGCTAAAAGTTATTGATTTAAATAGCATGTTTCCAAAAAAAGATATATACAATAAAAAAATAGATTAATAAGGTAGTAAATTATCGTAAATTATTAAATACATTGTTCTATAAATTATATATTAACTAGACCATGTTTAAGCGCGTTCATGTAGACATCACTCATAATTTTATCTTGTTATAGCATGCCATGTATATTTTGTTAATGAGATGGGAATTCCGATTATGGGATTTCTTCAAAGAGCTTGTAGAGACGAGTTCTACTGGAGATATCCCTAGGTGAGGAAAACTTCGAGACTTCACTAAAGTGTTGGGATAATCTACGAACGATTTTCTAATACAAGGTTGTTGCTCTTATTATTTAAAATTGGTAAATCATGACACCATTTTACGACTGCATCATGTGCACCGGTAAAATCAAATAAAAAGATTTAATCTACTAATATAATAAAGAATTAACTAATAAATAAGGATGAAGGAAACATAAGAATAAACATCAATGGTTTTAGTTTCAATAGGATAACTTAAGATTAAATGGTATTGTTAGTGGAACGGGTATCATGGGAGTGTTAGTCTTTTCCCGTGCATAATCGTACTCCTGAACTCGACTTTAAAAAAAATTTGTAGACCAATTTCTCGTTCTTTCGACGGACCCAAAATTAATTTAGGACTTCGTTGTTTAGAACTAAGTTAAAAGGTGACCAATCGCACTTAGATAAAATATTGGTAGTGACTTCTAACCTATTTATTTTCCTACATCAAGTGGTTGGGTTCTCGGACCTATACGTTACAACATTAATTAGAGCAAAAACCTAACGTTCCAATCATTTGAACAAGATCATAAGGTAATGTAATACTAGTAAATTGGAGCATTTATCTTCCTAGTACCTATTATTTGGGAATGTAGCCTTTAGTAGATTAATTTTTTGAGTCAGTTATTAATCCCACAAGAGCCATATGAAAATTAATTTTTTAAAAATTAATGAATAGATCCATGACTATATGGAAAATATAGAAACAATTTTTAAATACCAATTCATTGGAAAACATTTTTTTTCTTCTCATCTGTCTCCCCTCTGTCTTTCTGCATCTCTTTCTTTTCTTCCAAAATCTATTCCTTTCCCTCTTGGCACTTCTCCTTTCTAAATTCCCAAACCTCTTTCTTTTCTTTTTTACTTCCTTCATTCATTGCTTTTCCTAGATAAGCTAATTTTTCTTGTAAAAATCTCACTTTTTTAATCTCGCATTCTTTCCCCGAGAAACTAGGGTTTCGTCAAATGTTACCCCTTTTAGTACAAAACCAGGGCACTTGGATATTTATGCATGTGCAAACTATGAAGCATATCTGGATTAAAGTTCTTGTTGCTTGAAAGTTAATTTTGGTTGATTTAATAATGAGCATTCGCTAAGCCGTTTATAAAAAAAAAGCAATAAAAAAGTAATACCCATTTCTTCACGGACACAATTGTTCTCTTTATTTTTTTTTGAAAGATAAAATTTTGTTCTTCTTTTTTTTTAGAAATCTATCTTGTATTCGTAATAAATATAATCTAAATGACATATATTTCCGACTTGCAGATGCCCCCCTTGGAATGGATAAATGGTTTCTTCCATAATATGATGGTTATATGGTTGTTTTGGCTTGAGTATTTTGGAGTTTTGTTGTAACTTATATGGATTTTAACAGGTGTTGTAGCTACTTTAGTGTTTGTACTCTACTTTTGTACTTTTTGTTTGCTTGGTAATCTCTTCATTGCTTAATAAATTTCTTTGATTTTGCTAAAAAAAATGAAATGCACATATATAAAAATGACTTTTTGCCTTTAATAATTTGTGTTGTTCCATTTCTTTTAGATGAAATATCCTCACCTTCTCATTAACTCAGTTCTTAACTCACTACCTCTCTTCTATTTTTTCATTTTTGAAGCGCTCAAAGGTGTTTTTTGTAAATTGAAGCATTTGAGACGATCTTTTTTGTGGGGTGGATCCTCAGATAAACGCAAAATCTCCAAGGTCAAGTGGAGCATTGTTTGCAGGCCAAAGCGGTATGGAGGACTAGGAATCACTAGTCTTTCTCACAAGAATCTAGCCCTTCTCGCCAGATGGTGGTGGCAATACGGTACGGATGAGAAAGCACTATAGAGGAGATTGATAGTGGAGAAATATGGGATAGGCACAAGGCATTGGACACCCTCAACATCTCACACAGCGAGAATGTCTTCTGTACGAAGGAGTATTGTGCAACTCACATCCTCGGAAGAGATTCATAACCTCATTGGCCTCAGTTTCTAAATGTGAATATACTTACATGTCCAAGTTGTGCACCTGAAAAGATTAAGAATGCCAACAAGAGCTTTAACCTTCCTATAGTGAGTGGCTCTCATGAATTGTGTATTAAATCAAACATTGTCACTCCATCATTTGTTCTATATTGATTTTCATCATCCTCTTGCCAAAACGCATTTCCAACTGCATACCTTTCTTCCTACTTAAACAACCAACGATTATGATCAAAATCTCTTATTTGCGTAACAAAATGGACTTATGATATCTATTGACTTCATTACCGACATCCACGTACCTAGTTTCTACCATATTCTAGGCCCGTTGCCGTCACCCTACTTTTTCCCTATTGGCCTGAAATTATACGCCAAGAGTCTGAAGCAAATCGAGAAGTGGAATCATAAAATTCAGAGCTATTCCTTTTAATCACGCACCAGGAACAAGAATATAGAAAAAAAATCAAAGTACCATAAAATAAAAAATTTTATTGGCTCGCAAACTCTAAATTGACAAAATGGAAGCTATATCATAGACACGCAATTTTCTTTTACCCAAACTGAATTCCATAGACATTTTTTATGTCACACTTAAAATCTTATACCAAACTTTAACTAAGTCGCTACCCACAACCACTTCGACAGATGTTGGTAATAACAAAGTTTTAGTATAAACCCTTCAAAACATAAATGAGGACGTATATGCTTGAATATTTGGTTTAATGGGGTGTGTGTGTATATACTCTGTAAAAATAGTTAGATTCCAATCTCCCTCTCGAATTAGAAAAAAAAATGATAGCATACTAAACATTTTATACTTGTTATAGCATATAACCACTCGCACCAAACTAACTTACAACTACTACTAAAAATCAACTGAGAAAGAAAAAAACTACCACTGAAATCACCACACATAAGCTCCTATGAAAATTCTTGTTTTATTCTAACACATTAATATGTGCCTTATTCACGCTCAAGTTTGGAGGCTAAAGAAAGCGTTGACCCTAGTTGGTTATCATGTAATAGTGGCATAAGAACAATGTAATTGATAGAGTCATTTTGGTGTTATAGGTCACCAATGATGTCAAAATCATTGTCCTTGGGTAATATCATAACTTGTTTGCTTTATGTCTGATAGGCAAATTTTATTGCCTATGGTGGCGAAGGAGCATTTGTTTGGACCTTTAATGTTGCCATAGCTAATGTGGTTTTGGTTGTTGTAACTAGCTAAACCATGTATGCATTGGTTTATCATGCAAAATAAATGGTTTTTTTTATTATTATCATGAGAAAATCAAAATTGGAAATACCTTTTGAAAAAATCAAAAATGGAAATAATGGAAAAGAAAGTGGACTTGTTTGTTCGATGGCTAGTTGAAAAAAGAAAAGATGGAAAAAATTCTGTTGATGAGTTGAATGGTTTGCAATTGGATTTCTAGTTTTAGGGGTTGGTGCAACGATTTTTACTCCCTTACTTTAAGCTTGGCCTTTTAATTAGGTTCTGAGTAAATTCAATCCCCCCTTTTCCCCTTTCCCCTTCTCTATATAAATATTTCCCTTCTTCATAAGTAAAAGTAACCAACAAAAAAAATAAGATAGGAAATCTCCAGGAGATAGAAACAATATCCATAGTTCGTTAGGGAGAAAAGGATATAGTTATTTTGTCACAAAACAACTCTTGTAAGCTAATTTTTGCTCAAGGTTTTAGCTAATGATGGGCATTTTTTCTCATTGCTTTGTGGTTGCTTTCTTGTGTGTTCTTTTTGTTGATAGTGTTGTGGTTGCCAATTATCCTCAAGTTAATGGAGTTGACAAGCGTTTGCTTCATCGTTCATTTTTGTTTGAGACCAATGGAGGTCGTTTTTTACATGAAAAAAATAAGGATTTAGGTGGTGGTTTTGGTGGAGGTGGAGGTGTCATAGGTGATTTTAGTGGAAGAAGAAGTATTGGTAAGGGTGTTGGCAACCTTAATATTGAAGCAGAATGGAAGCTAAGTGGTGGCCATAGTCAAGGTGGAGGACTATTTGGAGGCAAAAATGGTGGCCATAAGCTTGGTGCAGTTGCAGGAGGTGGATTTGGTGGTGGTAGTCTTGGGGCTGGTGTTGGTGGAGGGTTTGGTAGTGGGGGAGGCCTAAGTGGTAGTGGTGGACTTGGTGGTGGAAAAAGAGTTGAAATGGGTGGTGTTGGTGTCGTTGATGGTGGAGCTAAAGGTGGATTAAGTGGTGCTAGTAGCCTTGGTGGTGGAGTAGGAGGGCATTTAGGTAGTCACCATGGTATAGGCAGAGGACATCATGGTGGTCATGGACATGGCCACAAACTTGGTGGAGGTGCAAGAGGTAAATTAGGTGGTGGGCTTAGTGGAGGTGGCAACATTGATACTACTAGTGGAGCTAGTGCTAGAGGTAGTCTCGGAGGTAAAGCTAGAGTAGTAGGAAGGCATGGTGCAAGTGGTGAAGGAGGTTTAGGAGGTCGTGTAAGCGGTAGTGCCAATGGTGGGGTTAAGGGTAAAGGAGAACTTGGCGTTGTTGGTGGAGTTAATGAAGGAGTCAAAGCTAATGATGGATTTGCCAAAGGTGGAGGAGTAGGTGGTGGAGGTGGTGGAAAAGGCTTAGGAGGTGGTGTCATTAGTGGTGTTAAGGGTGGAGGAGAATTCGGTGCTGTTGGTGGAGTCAATAAAGGAATTAGTGTTAATAGTGGATTTGCCAAAAGTGTAGGAATAGGTGGAGGGCTAGGGGGTGGTGGAGGAGGCGTCGGAGGCAGTGTTAGTGGTGGTTCTAAGGGTGGAGAAGAAGTTGGTGTTGTTGGTGGGGTCAATAAAGGAATCAATGATAATGGTGGATTTGCCAAAGGCGTTGGAGTTGGTGGTGGGCTTGGGGTTCGTGGAGGAGGCTTAGGAGGTAATGTTAATGATGGTGTTAAGGGTGGAGGAAAAGTTGGTGTTGCCGGTGGAGTCAATAAAGGAATTAGTGTTAATGGTGGATTTGCCAAAGGTGTAGGAATAGGTGGTGGGCTTGGGGGTGGTGGAGGTAGTCAAGGAGGCAGTGTCAATGGTGGTGTTAAGGGTGGAGGAGAATTTGGTGTTGCTAGTGGAGTCAATAAAGGAATTAGTGTTAATAATGGATTTCCTGAAAGTGTAGGAGTAGGTGGTGGGTTTGGGGGTGGTGGAGGAGGCTTAGGAGGCAGTGTCAATGGTGGTGCTTAGGGTGGAGGAGAATTAGGTGCTGCTGGTGGAGTTAATAAAAGAGTCGGAGTTAATGGTGGATTTGTTGCTGCTGCTTGTGGTCGACACTAATACATATTGCATGCAAACAAAACTCTAGTAGTGAAGTGTAATTACATATCCTTGAAGATATGTAAAAGTTCTTATAGTTCTTTTTTTGGTTAAATGCTAAATTAGGGATTCTTATATGGTTTATATATCTATATACATATTAGGGTATGACTATAAGACCTGGTAGTTTTTCATGCAAGCGTGCATGAGAAGTTTGTAAGCTTGTAATCTCTAGTATCTATCTTCGTGATATCAAGTACAGAAGAGATCAAAATAACTTTTTCTTCACGTATTGCCAACTTAATAAATTATGAAACAGAGTATCAATTATTTTGAGATTGTATAATGTTTGAAACCAGCATAAATGAAACCCACAAATCATAAATACTTTAAGGTAAAACCATGTACGCAGTGTTATAGCTTTCCAAGTAGCTAACAACATTGTAAGTTGTAGCTTGGCAATTGATATTATCTTGGTGTTATGATATAATTTTCTTTCTTTTCATTCGTGGCTGACATTTTTATATTTGAGTTATACATGTTTGTTTTTCATGGTACTGAAAAGGGAATAAGACAAAAGTCTTGTCTTCTTTTTTTAGTTGATTATTTTTTCTGAAAAAAAAAAAACAAGTTCAAGCAATTAGTCAAGTATATTTTCAAGCGGTGTCAATTTATTGATGGGATTGTTTCTTCTTTATTTACGCTATGTTTGGTAGGGAGGAAGGAAAATGGAGAGAAAGGAAATAGGTGAGGAAAGGAAAAAGAGGAAGGAGAGAAAGGAAAATCATTTTTGTTTCCCTGAATTTGATCCGAAGGGTGGCAAGTAGAGGAAAAGAAGCAGGTCATGTGTAAAATTATAAACAAAATCATTAATTTAAGTTGAATGGATATGTTCCCTCCTCTTTTCCAAGGATTGGATTTGAGAGTAGTGAAAACTACAAATTCACTCATTTTCCTTCCTTCCTCCAATTTCCTTCTTACCAAACAAATAAAATGATGAAAGAAAGTAATTATTCCTTTCACTCATTTTCTTCTTCTTTTTCCCTCTTACCAAACAGAGTGTTTTCTAATATTTTCCAAAAACCGTTTCTAACTGCTAAGTTTAGTCCTCGCAGTACAAATGTTTTAGCTCTATTTCCTGTTCAGCCTAATTTTCCCCCATTTTCGATCTTTTTGTCTCAGAGAAACAGAGAGCCATTTCAACAAGTTCAAAGAATGTATCATGTTGAATCATTACGTCCTTTAAAACTAATTGCCAAATTTAGGAAAAAAAAGTTAAGCTTTAATAAAGATATCAATAACGACAGCGAGCAACAAGATAAGGCCAGGTTGCTTTTGGACTTAGGTTCTGGCGAAAATCTTCTTGGTTTCTTGTCGGGGATTGTCATCTCAGTGTAATTTTCCAGTGTATATTTAGAGTCCTTGCATTCTCCATTTAAATCTTTTCATTCTCTAAAATTCTAATTTATAATTACTTTTTTAGATCAAATTACATGAAACAAAAAGAAACTGAGAAATATGAATACTTCACATTTAAATTACAGCAATCCAAAGATTTAATTATATCTATAAATACAATATTTATCTTAGGCTAACTTTTCATTTGGCCTCATGTTTCCATCATTACTCAACCCACTAACCTCTAACGTCAATTAATTTCATAATAGAAAAACCAAATCTGCGTCTGGTTATGAAGCGAAGATTTTCTGCTTCAGGTTTTGAAAGGCTAAGGGAATTTTCTCTATTAATGGTGCTGTGTGATGGCTGCTGGTTTTTTGGAGCTGTTTGATGGTGTTCTTTTATGGGTTGCGTTTCCGTGGAGCTTTCGGTTTGTGATTTTGCTTACTGGGTTCTGTGCTCCGTGGCTGTAGCGGATTGATTGGATCTTTGTGATGGTGATCTTCCTTGTGTCATGCTCGTGTGGTTCTTTTCCTGTGATTATGTTCCCTGCGTTTCTTGCATGCCCTTTGGATGCAGTGACTTTTGCTTTGTGATGACTTCTTTTTCTGGTTGTGTGCGCTGCTTGCTGCTTCGGGTTACGGCTGGGTGGTGCTGTTGACTTGGTTTCCAGTTCACAGGGATCTTTGTGCCCCCCCCAATCTGTTCCGTGGGATGCAGGGACTCTGCTTCGGGATGGCGTGCTGTGATCATGCTGTTAGGAGGCTGGTAGGCTTTCTTCAAAGCCCTTGTTGGTTGTTTTCGAGAAATAGGGGGTGCTTTGTGCTTTAGGATGAATGATTCATTATGCAGTTTTCATTCTTGTAGTGTTGTGTCTGTCTAGCCTTGTGGAGCTGATTCTATGCCTCATTTACTGTTTCGAGGCAATGAGGTGATTGTATATTCTATGATAGATTTGAGGGGTTTATGACCCCTAGCGCCTATAGGTTGTGTGCCGTTAACTCTTTTAAGAATTGTATAATTCTCTTTTGCCCAAATCCAGTTTGAATGCTTTGCAAAGTTTTTTTCAAATGAAATAGACTCGGAATGGCACCTTGGTGGAGGAAGCCAACAAACAGCGTTTAAAAAAAAAACGAAATCTGCTTTTTTTTTTTAAAGAGAAGACCACCTCTCACCCTATTTCTTTCTTTTTAAGAAAAGGCCATACCTTCCATGTCACACAATAGTAAGATGTATAAATAATAATAATAATAATAACAATAACAATAATAATAATAATAATAGAAGATCTGATTACAAAAGTAAAGATAATGAGGAAACTGTAAAATTGACTACTAGGCATCAACTCACAATATCAAAAATTTTGATCAAGATGCTCGAATTCAAATCTTTTTTATTATTTATTCCTTACTTGAGGGGTTACAATAATGACCTCTTTTCTTTTGTCAAGACAAAAGAAGAGGAATACTTTGTTCATGTTTAAAAAAATTTTCAGGATCAATCATTGTTTTAATTCGTATTAATTTATGAAAATTATTCTTAAAATATTTATTACCCCAAATACGTGCTTGAACATAACTTGTGTTGCCTTTGTTGTTAATTCCGATATCATTATCTCTGTAATTAATATATGCCTCTCGTGGAGATTTAGAGACAAAGGAGCTCATGAAACTGTAAAGTTTTCTGATCCAACTTATGTACCTTTTAGAGTTTATATTGTCTTCTTGTTGCCAGCCCACAGTGTATGCAATTTTGTATAAGTTGCCAGCTCTGTGTGGAAATGGAGTTGCAGACTCTGTAATCTCATCCATCTTTCCCCCATAAGCAATAAAACCTATAACAGCAGATTCTGCATCTTCTTCATAAAGTTTAGACACATATCTCTTCGAATGCAGTCTCAGGAATAGGTTTTTTCACATAATCAGATTTTGTTTTGAAAGATGGACCATTAAGAGTAGTCTGGTAACTCCTGTCTAGTAAAATATCCAACGATTTATTTTGAATTTGGCCAAAGTAGAGGATAGATTCGATCCAACTCATTTCAGTGCAATCTTCCTTCACTAACCCAAGCTCAGGAAATCTCTCTTGCATCAATGGAATGAGCTCATCAATGCCACCAAGAAAAAGGAACTAAAGGAAGCCAGAATTGTTCTTTTGCCACCCCTGCTAGAATTTACCCTTCTCATGTAACAACAGAGAATATATCATCAGGAAGTTGTGCGCAACGTATTGCCAACGGTGAACAAGTTTAGCTGCGTTTTTCTCCAAGGTCCTGCTAATCGTGAATACCGTCACCGTCGCTGGAACAGAAACCAACTTTACTTTCCATGCGAGGACAATTCCAAAACTACCCCCTCCACCTCCTCGAATAGCCCAAAACAAATCTTCCCCCATGGATTCTCTGTCAAGAATTCTTCCATTAACATCAATAAATTGAGCATCAATTATATTATCCACGGCAAGACCGTATTTTCGAAATAATAAACCATAACCCCCTCCGCTGAAGTACCCACCAATACCCACAGTATGACAGACACCAGCTGGAAAGGCAAGAGTTTTACTTTTTTGGGCAATTTCATAGTAAAATTCACCAAGAATTGCACCAGATTGAACCCATGCAACTTTATTCTTTTCATCAATGTCAACTGATCGAAAATTAACCAAATCAATGATAATAAATGGAACGTTAGAGACATAAGAAAGCCCTTCAAAATCATGACCACCACTTCGAATCCTAATTTGTAACCCATGTTTTCTTGAACAATGAATTGATGCTTGAATATGGGAAGTATGCTTTGGTGTTATAATGATCAAAGGTTTAGGGGTGGTTGGTTCTGAAAACATAAGATTTTGAATAGTAGACTCCAAAATAGATGAATATGAAGTATTATTTGGCGTGTAGATGACATTAGAGATGGGAGATGTGTCCTTGGAATGAAAAGAAGAAAGGCAATGAAGAAAATCATTCTCATGCGCATTCGCTGAAATTGCCCATGACAATGAAACGAGAACAAGTAAAAGAAATGGAGACATTGAAAAGTGACAAGGCTTGTTTTCTGAACTTGATTTTATGCATATCTGTTTATCAAGATTTCCCTTATTTATAGCAGAGAGAGCAATGCTTGCATACGGCTTTGACTAAGTGAACCTCTAGGCTCCAGGGTGCTTTGAAAAGTCCAAAGGCCATCAGGCAAAGCATATTAGGGAAGCCCACTGCTTTTCCTTGAAAATTTTGGCTGACGTGGATTTGGGATAAGGTCATAAGCAAAGCCTCAAAATCTAGATGAGTCATATGCATGTGAGTTTGACTCGAGTGACGCATTTCATATTTCAAAAGGCATACACCTAACTATAGCCCGAGCATCTGGATCCAGCTAGTTTTAATCTCCAAATTTAAAACGTGAACCAAAATGGACAATTATTGCGGACCAGACAAGAGAAAGTGGTCGTAAATATAATAATAAACAAACATTTTGATTTCAAATATTCCAAATATATTTTTCGTGTTTTATGAGAATAAGGAAACGCTGTTTTTAGGAAAACTCATTTAATAAATGTTGATTGTCGATAATTCTAATTAATGATTTACTGATTCACCTATAAAATTTTGTTTGACTTTCAAACAAAATATGACAACTGTTATATAGTACATAACTTGTTCACCCAAATAAATTAATTTCTTCCTTGTAGATTTTGTTTTACTTTCAAACAAAATATGACAACTGTTATATAGTACATAACTTGTTCACCCAAATAAATTAATATCTTCCCTGTTTTTATTTTTCTTTACTTCCCCGCCAAAACAGGAATACTTTTCGAGAAACATGTTGCTCTGAATAATTCATCAGAAAAAGTTAATGCAGTAGGTACTGTAAGCAATCGTATTCTAATACCATTAGATTTTATCAAATCTTTGAGGACCCTCCATAATTGGGTGGGATTGCCTGTAGCATATACTGTGTTTGTTTTTTTATTGTTACTTTTTGTTTTGGTTGGTGTTGGTGAGAAAAAAGAAAAGTGGTGGTGGGAAAAAGGAAAAGAGCGGTGGGGTTCAAAGAATCTTTTGCCCCGAAAGGGTCCAAAGCTTAGTCAAAACAGGCGGCGGTAAGACATGGTTAACCTTGCTAGTTGCTATTACAGCCGTGTGGATATCTTGTTTGAGATTGAATTTTGAGTTTGTTTCAATTAGTTTTTTTTAATTAAAAAAAATTTAAATTTTATTTTTTAAATAAAGAGTAATATATCAATAAATGAACTAAATATTTGAATACAGTTTGTTTCAATTAGATTTATATTTGATTGTTTCATATATTTAACAACACCTTAAAATGAAAAAACAGTACTTTCTTTATATATATATATATATGTATAAGAAATTATGTATGTGTATATGTGTTTCTTTACAAAACAATAAAAAGAATAATTTCTTTAGACTATTTATAAAAAAGTGTATTTATTTAGAGATAATTGTTATTTATATAATTTTTTTAGTTCAATTATATAATTAATTCTTTAAAAGATTAAAAAATTATAAAAATTTAATTTATACAAATTATTATACAGATATTGAATTCACATTTTTTTACAAAGGATAAAAATTAATTGTATAATTTAATTTTTTTTATCGAGAGTCTCACATAATTGAGTAGTACTTTATTCAACGTCTTTGGCGCAGCTTGTTAGTATCTAATCTGAACAAATCCTTTTGAATACATTTCAAACACGTAAAAATAAGAACTTAAGAGAGTACATATTATATATTTCAAATCTCCCTTAAACACATGATTGGACAAAAATTAAAACTTTAATAAAGGTGGTGAGATTTATAGGATCAAATTATAAAGAGCATTAAGATCAGTTGCCTTGTAAAACAATAAAAAATCTAAAGATCACCTTAAGTATAAAGAAAAGAATATACTATTTATTGCACATCGTAATATTGAGTAAAAATTTGGCAGATAAATGCTAAAATTTTATTTTAGACAAAACCTATAGTTATAAATCAAATCGAATTCATGGTACATAAATTATTAGAATACATATTCAATTTATGATATGATCTTCAGGATTAAGAAAATAAAGAAAGAATACTTTGTTCATGCTTAAAGAAATTCCTTGGATCAAGCTTCGTTTTAATATATATCAATCTATCAAAATTATTCTTAAAATATTTAAGACATAATTTGTGTTATTTTTATTTTTTATTCTGATATCAAGATTTTTATAATTAATATACGCTTCTCATGGAGATTTCGAAATAAAGGCGCTCGTGTACCTGTAAAGTTTCCTCATCCGATTTATATACTTGTGAGAACTTATACTATCCCCTTCTTGCCAGCCGACGCTATATACGATTTTGTACAAATTGCCAACTCTATGTGGGAATGTTGTTGCAGTCTCAGGAATTTCATCTATTTTGCCTCCATAAGCAATAAAATTTAAACTTGCAAATTGTGCTTCTTCCTCGAGAAGTAGGGACCATATCCCCTCGAATACATATTCAAGAATAAGTTTCTTCAGATAATCAGATTTTGATTCGAAGGAAGGACTAAGAAGAGGACTCCGATAACTCCTGTCAAGTAAAATATCTAAAGTTTCATTTGGAAGTTGGCCGAGATAAAGAATAGATTCAATCCAACTCATTTCAGTGCAGTCTTCCTTAACAAGTCCAAGCTCAGGGAATCTCTCTTGCATCAATGACATGTTCTCATTTACACCACCAAGAAACAAGGAACTAAAGGAAGCTTGAATGGTCCTCTTCCCCTCTTAACTAGAATTCACCCGTCACTGAAACGACAGAATATATATTGTATGGAAGCTTATGTGAAATGGATTGCCAACGATGAAGAAGTTGGGTGGCATTTTGTTCCAAGGTCTTGCTGATTGAGAATACAGTCATAGTAGTTGGAACGGGAACCAACTTTACTTTCCATGCAAGGACAATACCGAAGCTACCCCCTCCACCTCCTCGAATGGCCCAAAATAAGTCTTCTCCCATGGGATATTTTCTGTCCAGAACTCTCCCATTAACATCAATAAGTTGTTCATCAATTATATTAGCAGCTGTGAGGCTGTATTTTCGAAACAATAAACCATAACCTCCTCCGCTAAAGTATCCCCAATCCCCACAGTGTGACAAAGAGAACCTGGAAAGGCAAGACTTTTGCTCTTTTCAGCAATTCTATAATACAATTCTCCAATAATTGCACCTGATTAAACTCATGACATTTTATTTTTTTTCGTCAACATCAATTGATGAAAAGTTAACCAAATCAATGATGATATACGGAACTTCAGAGATATAAGAAAAACCTTCAAAATCATGACCACTACTTCGAGTTCTAATTTAGAACTCGTATTTTGTTGAACAATAAATTACTGCTTGAAGATGAGAAGCATGCAAAGGTGCTACAATAACCAAAGATTTAGGTATTTGGCGTTGAGAATCTAAAATTATGAACCGTAGACTCTAAAATAGAAGAATATGATGAATTGCTTTGTGTGTAGATAACTTTAGAAATGGAAGATGGATCTTCAGAACGAAGCGAAGAAAGGCAATGAATCTCATGGCTTTTCGCTGAAGTTGCCCATGACAATGAGAAGAGAACAAGAAGTAATGTAAACATTGAGTACTGAAGAGACTTCATTTAAAAACTGATTTTGTGCTGTGAGTTTGCATATGTTTGAAACTTATGATTTTGTGCTAAGTTTATAAGAGTTCCCCTTATTTACAGGAATATATTACGGAGGGTACGTAATGCTTTAAGCCTCCATGTGAATAATATTGAATTCTTCTTTGCGCGGTATAAGTTTGATTCTAAACGCTAGGTGTTGTAGTTAATATATTCTATATGTCGGTGTGCGTCGTATATTTCACTCCAAAATTTCTTAAGAACATCTCTAATTACTAACTTCTTTTGGATTCAACTTGTCTCTAGCTTTGTTTGTTCCTCTTGACAGCTGCGGTGTCATCACTTGAATGGGTTTTTGTCTTTAATTAATTAGCATTAGTCCTTTCATTCATCATATTATAAAAATTAATAAAATTATTAATGATTTCCTCTCGAGCTTTCAAAGAAGACAACTCTTTATTCTCAGCTGTCATAATTGACAATGTATGCATAGATGGAAAATTACAAATCTTTGAACATCTTAAATACGTATCTTGATTTTTCAGTCAATGTATGCTTGACTGTTCAGATCATTAATCATAATACTTGGGTTTGCTAAAACAAAAGTGGGATGATGAAAGGGGCGAGCAAAACAGCGTAAGGAAATTAACATAAAGTTTGATCAGACTCACATACAGTAGTACTAGGACATGAGTATGATACTTACGGGATTCAGAACCTTCCTTTTACTACAGAGATAGGGTCTCATCTCATCATTTTTTTAAAACTTATAATGACAACATAATAGGATTAATATCATTTTCTTTCCCCTCCATCCGTTTTGTGTGTTCATTTTGAAGTGTGGAATGTCTTCAGCAATTCCAGGTGAAGACTCAAAATCTGTCGTTGATCACAACAAGGCAGGTGTTCCTGCAAGTTTTGGCGGTGGATGAGAAGTGTAGGTTGAATAATCTTGGATCTGTTGTGGACGCCAAAGTGTAAAATCAGGTACGCTTGGCAGAGCTCTCCCTCATTTGTCAAACGCCGACTATATTGACCAACAGTGCTGCCATCCAGAGAAACCAACTTATTCCACGAAAACAGTTTGGCCTATATTATAGTTGCAAATATCACATGTCTAAAAACTACTTTCAGACTAACACCCAAAAGGGAAACAAAGAAAACCATTATTTATGTTGGAAAAAACATACTAAAGCATTGTAATTTGATAGTACAATATATGTGATTGTTTCTTCTTTGTTTTCTCTAGATATGGTGGTATAGTAAATCCATGAAAGATATTTTAATTGCACCATGATTTCTTTTGCTTCCTTACCATAAATTTGGCGGATTAAGAATTTGATCAAAAATCATGAATGAAGATCAGATCATTGCTAAATACTCTTGCAGCTATAGCTTGAGACTAATAATAACATATCGATTGTATGATTAATAATATTCACTTTTCACAAAAAAAAATGTACTAAATGCAGCTGTCATGGGCTGTTTATGTTTTTCACTTTAAAATTTTAACAAAATAAACTGAAAATTTAAAAAAGGCAAACTTGAATTGGATCCAAAACCCAGTTTGAAAACCAGGGTTAATCTAACTTAGGTCCAAATAAGAGACAAAACAGGCCTTAAATAACTCGAGCTTAAAGGACTGAAATTATTTAGGTAGAAAAGAATAAAAGAATAAAATAAAAATAAAAACAAAACAAATGCAATAAAGAGAAAGAGAAGTGATAAAATGCCATTTCTACAATTACCTTTCTTTACATATTTACTAGCTGATGTTATAAGAGTTGTTTGGCCTAAAATGATGTAATAAATTATTTTATTTTTAATATATATATAAATATAAATATAAAGAATTGTACAATGACCTAGACAAGCATTTTGGCCCATAAAGTGAACTAAGAAGGAACATTCTTCATTTTTCAGCAACTGAATCTACACCTTTATAGGTTTCACCAAAGCAATCTACATGATGTCCCTTGTGAGTATTGATTTCAAGCTCTTCTTCGCCTCCTTGGGGATCGTTCTGCTGGTCATTTTCTACTTTGAAATCTCCTCCTGTCGCCATTGAATCTAATCCTACTTTTTTTGAACTTAGTAATTCTTTTATCTATGTTGTTTAACCGTGTTCCGACTTCCTCATAGAATCGTCCATTCCATCCCTTGCCTGCATTTAGCTAAAGTAATTCCTTTCATTTTCACTGCCAGGCGCCCCTCTATAACTCTTTCATTGCTCGGCGTCCAGGTATTTCATCAGCTTTTGCAATATTTTCTACTCCATGATCAGCAGCTCCAATCATGTTCCTTCATTCTATAGCCCCAAGAACAGAACTTGAATTCGCATCTGGTCTTTCATCTGCCTTATAAAGTTGGCTTCTTTTTTTTATGTAATTGCCTGCATCTTACACTCAGTTGTCGATTCAAAAAGAGCAGCCAGATCTCTGAGGATTCTTGACTTCTGCTAAAGCAAGAAAATATTAAAATTTAAAACTTTCCCTATATTTGTAAAAATCCTTCCTAGCGTAAACATTGAAGAGGAAATGCAATCAGAAGGAAAAACGCCAATCACAAAAATAAAAGATCCATCAACAAAACCAGTATAGCAGGTACAATGAACTCATTCAGTATTGATCCAACTGGATCTACCATAAATACATTACATTATCATATATACAAAATTTAAGTTAATAGTCCAAATGGGAATGCTGTAACCGACAATGCGTAGCTTACAAATCCTTGGATAGATTGAGGCCACAACTGAAATTTATTAAAAAGCATATCCAGTTTTCAGATCATGTTAAATTTCTTGCTTTGATTAATCTCCATTAGGAACAATCCTAATCTGGTTTTTATTGGATGGTATGGGTGTTTCGGAGTTTAAAAATTTCATTGGATAGTGTGAGTACGTAGATCTTCCTTTGTCTGGTATGGCAGTGGTTCTAAGAGATATAGAGTTGACAGATTTCTTGGTTTTTTTTTTTTTTTTTTGCTGAATGACGGCATTTTCTTTTTCTAGAATTTGCGTTAAAGAAGCTTAAGAAGATCTGTTTTTCCTTTTTTTTTTTGGTTCAAGTTTCTTTTAAGGAGTTTGGGAAGTAGATAAAGTAGATGCATGGGATAAGAATGATTACTCTAAAGATTAGGAGTGGATTGATTAAAATTGCTTTCTGCCTAGTGTTATATATATATATATATATATTTGAAGAAAAGAATTCAAATTTTACTCGAAAGATCATGCACCAATTCATGAATTAAATATTCGGATGTTTTGAAAAAGTTATTATTATTTTGATGTATTTTGATTTTGTTTTAGCGTTTTTCCTTTTATTGGACAATGTCTCTTATTCTTAAGAGTGATTTTGCTGTACTTTCTTTTTTTAAAAAAAATAAAATCTATAATTGGCTTAGCGAAAGAAAATTTGGATAATTGCTAGATTTTCAACCAAACAAACAAATTAAATTGATGATTACTAAAATCCAATTAAATGTTCATTGAAACAATCAAGGCTTTGTTGCTCTTCTTAAGACAAGAACAAAGGTTCAAATTTCTATCGAATCTTTTCAGGAACGATTTTTAAGCTTTCAATGATAAAGTGTTTTCAAAAATAATTTTTTTTAATTGCAACTATTTTTAGTCAAGAATAAAGATTTTTTTGACAAAATTACCTTTAATCTTTATATTCAAATGCAGCTATTGAAAAAAAATTTTACATGCCATGTTTCTTTTTATGATTACAAGAAAGATAATATTTTTTTTCCAAATCTATTTCATTCCAATCATTTCATCGCAATTGTAACATTGACGTTGAATAATTTTTCAATATACCTTTCTTTCCAGGTCAAATTTATTTTTTATTTTATATTTTAAACTTACTCTCTATGGTATTTAACTCTAAGAGTTTAGGGTTACATGTTTAAAAAAATCTTAGCGAAATGCAAAGATAGAGATCAAATTATTAAAAAATATTAATTATTATTATAAGCCATGTTAAAAAAATATTGTTACAATTGAAAAATAAAAAGTTGCTATAGGCTTTAACTCCAAGAGTTATGTTGTAGTGAAATATAAAGAAGCAAGTCACATGCCATATTTAAAAATGTTATTGTTACATATTATGTTCAAAAGAACTTTGTTTCGCGTTATTTTTTTTTAAAAATTGTTGTTATATATACAAAAACATATTGTTACATTTCATGTCATATTCATATAACAACTCTAGACAGTGTTCTAATTTACAGATTTTTTGTTACTTATAAGTTCAATCATCAACTTTTGGATTTTGGTGAATGTAAACCCATTGGTAATTTTTGAAGAAAATTTTACAAAAAAATAAGAACTCTGAAAACTTTCTAGAAAAAGAAGAAGATGAGCAGAGTAAGTATTAACAACTTTGGAGGAAAAACCTTTCTCTCACATTCATTTAGATTTTTTTAGAAATATATAACTACAAAATATCAAAAATTACTAGTATGTAGATGTGCCTATAATAGTTAAAAATAATAGAAAAGCAAAACAAAATGGCATTATAAGCACATATCACATACTTCAACAAAAACTGTTACACACTAAAACTTCAATAACAAATTAAAAATAATAAAAAAGTAAAACAAAATGACATTATAAGCAAATATTACATGCTTTAACAGACAATGTTACATGCTAAGGTTAAAATTTCAATACCAAATGTTACATGTCAAAGTTAAGGTTTCAACACCAGATGTTACATGTCAAAGCTTAATATTACATGCCAAAACTTGAATCACTTTGTTGCACGTCAAGGCATATTCTTCCAAATTTGAATAATTGAAAAACTCAATATTAATAAACCCAATAACATATTGTTACTCACCAAGTCATGTTTTTTGGTTTGTAGATCAATGATGGCGCGAGATACATAAAGAGAGGGTTTTGTGAATCTAAATCAATAAACTTAATAACATATTCTTACCTATCATCTCATATTCTTTGATATGTAAATCGACAACGATATAACAAAATGACAAGAGGTAGTTAGAGAAAGATGGTGATAGTGATAAAATTAGAAAACTAAATGACGAAAGAGAAAATAGAAAGCATAACAGATGAATAACGGGAGAAAAAAATCGAGAGCATTTAATTTGTCTAAAATAATTTTAAGAGTATTGTTATCAAATTATAATAAAAGTTTGATAAAAACAATTAACTTTATATTAAAGGTTATTTTTAAATGAACTTACCAGATCAACTTTTTTTCACAATTTGCTCACCTTTTCATATGTACCAATAAAGAAAAAGACAAGACAATGATTTTTTTTTTTTTGGTTAAACAAGACAATGAATCATATGTAAAGAAAATAAGAAGAAACGAAAAACAAACAAAAGCAGAGACAGTTAATGAGACGATTGAGATTACCAGGAATTTTGCCTAGGGATGTTGGTAGCCATATATTCATAATGGATTAATGTAAAAGGAAACTGAACTAGGGCTTTGCACTTAAAGAAGAAATCTAACAAAAGTAGGATAAAATAGCATTGCACAAGTAAATAAAGAAAGAGATGAGATATACGGGATTTGGATTCATTTACTAGCTAGCGAGGCCCATACATGCCGTTTCCAATCATAATAAGGAAACTTGGTTTGGTTGTGGGCTGGTTGCTTTCCTTATTATCAAGAAAAGATTTCAAGATTCACTTAAAATTACTTAGCCAATTAAAAGCAGAGAGCTGGAGTTGTGTTTGAGTTTTTGGTTGTCTTGTTTGCGTTTTTTCCCCTGCTTGGTGTGTTGGGATCGTATCTGTATTCTGGTGGTTTTTACCATATGGGATTGTGTCTTCCCCATTTTATTTGTGAATAATACATGAATTTTTCAAAAAAAAAAGAAGTAAAAAAACAGAGCGGAAAACCCTTTAAGGTTGCTCTAATGTTCCTTTAGGGAATTTGGTCTTTCAACCTAATCGGTGTGGTCAAACAGCTGTTGAGGTTAAGGTCTTAAGGGGTAATTAATTCCAAATGAGAAGATATTATACAGCAAAATAATATAAAAGGTCTCCTTTTATTGAATAGAAATTTGGAGAAACAAAGGCTAAAATTTTATTCCAAATAACACTTATAATTATAAAGCAAAGTGTATTAATGGTACATAATTTATCAGGCTATATATTCCACTCATGACGTGATCTTCTGCAATTAAAAAAATGAAGGAGGGATACTTTGTTCATATCTGAAGAAGTTCTCTGGATCAATCATTGTCTTAACAGATACTAACCTGTCAAAGTTATTCTTAAAATATTTACGACCCCAAACTCTTGCTTGTGCATAACTTGTGTTACCTTTGTTATTCATTCCGATGTCAAGATCTCTATAATTAACATACGCTTCTCGTGGAGATTTCGAAACAAAGGAGCTCGTGTACCTGTAAAGTTTCCTTATCCAGCTTATATACCTTTGAGAATTTACGTTGTCTTCTTCTTGCCAGCCAACGTTATATACGATTTTGTACAAGTTGCCAGCTCTATGCGGGAATGGTGTCGCAGTCTCTGGAAATTCATCCATTTTGCCTCCATAAGCAATAAAACTTAAACTAGCATCTTGTGCTTCTTCCTCGAAAAGTTGGGACCATATCCCCTTGAAAGCAATTTCAGGAATAGGTTTTTTCACATAATCAGATTTTGATTTGAAGGAAGTACTAAGAAGAGGACTCCTGTAACTCCTGTCAAGTAAAATATCTATGGTTTCATTTGGAAGTTGGCCAAGATAGAGAAGAGACTCAATCCAACTCATTTCGGTGCAGTCTTCTTCAACAAGTCCAAGCTCAGGAAATCTCTCTTGCATCAATGGGATAAGCTCATTTACTCCACCAAGAAACAAGGAATTAAAGGAAGCTAAAATCGTCTGCTTCCCCTGTTGACTCGAATTCACCCTCACTACTGTAACGACAGAGTATATATCATACGGAAGCTTGGGTGCAACGTATTGCCAACGATGAAGAAGCTGGGTCGCATTTTGTTCCAAGGTCTTGCTGACTGAGAATACAGTCACAGTGGTTGGAACAGGAACCAACTTTACTTTCCATGCAAGGACAATACCGAAGCTACCCCCTCCACCTCCTCGAATGGCCCAAAACAAATCTTCTCCCATCGATTTTCTGTCAAGAACTCTCCCATTAACATCAACAAATTGTGCATCAATTATATTATCTGCTGCAAGACCGTATTTCCGAAACAGTAAGCCGTAACCTCCTCCACTACAATATCCTCCAATTCCCACAGTGTGGCCGAGAGCACCTGGAAAGGCAAGACTTCTGCTCCTTTCGGCAATTCTGTAATGCAATTCTCCGGTAATTGCACCTGATTGAACCCATGCCACTTTATTTTCTACATCCACATCAATTGATCGAAAGTTAACCAAATCAACAATGATATATGGAACTTCAGAAACATAAGAAAGACCTTCGAAATCATGACCACCACTACGAATTCTAATTTGGAACCCATATTTTCTTGAACAATAAATTGCTGCTTGAATATGAGAAGTATGCAATGGTGTTACAATAACCAAAGGTTTAGGTGTAGTTGGGGTTGAGAATCTACTATTATGAATTGTAGACTCCAAAACAGAGGAATAAGATGAATTGCTTTCTGTGTAAATAACTTTAGAAATGGAAGATGTGTCTTCAGAATGACGTGAAGAAAGGCACTGAAGAAAATTCTCATGCGTATCAGCTGAAGTTGCCCATGGCAATGAGAAGAGAACAACAAAAACTAATGTAGACATAGAGTAAAGAAGAGACTTCATTTTGGAAACTGATTTTGTGCTATGAGTTGGTGTATGCTTGAAACTTATGATTTTGTGTTAAGTTTATCAAAAGCTCCCCTTATTTATAGGATTATACGACGGAACGTACGTAATGCTTTGAGCCGCCATGTGAATAGAGTTGAAGTTTCTTCGTCTTTTATTTTTTCAAAGGCAAATTGAAGTTTCATCTTGGCGCGGTCTAAGTTTGATTCTAAACGCGAGATGTTGTAGTCAATATATATTACATGTTGGTCTACGTCATCTATTTCACTCCCAAATTTCCTAAGAACATCTCTAATTGCTAGCTTCATTTGGATTCAACTTGTCTCTTGCTTGTTAGTTCCTCTTGACCGGTACCGGTGTCATTCCAATGGGTCTTTATCTTTGATTAATTAGCATTGGTCCTTTCATTCCATCATATTATAATATATTAATAAAATTATTTATGATTTCCTCTTGAGCTTTCCGAGAGGGTAACTGTTTATACTCCGGTTTTATAATTGACAAACTATAGATGGAAAATAACAAATCTTTGAACGTCTTAAATACGTAGTTGATTTCTCATTTATTTTATGCTGGACTGTTCAGATCATAATACTTGGGTTTGCTGAAACAAAAGTGGGAAGATGAAAGGCGTTTGTGCTTGGCAGAAATAAAAAAAAATGGTAGAAAAGCAAAGATTCTGAAACCTCTAAGTGTAAAATTCATGTTCTTTCCGCTCCATTTGTTTAGTGTGCGCATTTTTAAGTGTGTAATGCCTTGAGTAGTTTCACGCCAAGAATCAAAATCTGTCGTTAATCATAACAATGCAGCTGCTATGCAACTGTTTCGTTGCTGAAACTTCAGAAGCTTCCGAAGTGGATGTGAACAAAATTTTTGATGATCATTGAATAATCTGGATCTGTTGCGGAAGCCGAAGTGTAAATTTCCATACGCTTGCCAGAGCTCTCCCTCATTTTTCAAACACCGTATATATTGACCAGCTCCGCTACCGTCCTGGACAAACAAGTTATTCCACAATAACAAGCTGTCATATTTTTTCAGGCACTAAACATGCCTTCACATGACTGGCCAAAAACAAAGGAGCCTTCTGATGTTGATTCTTGAATAGAAACATGAAAAATTGATGTTTCAACAGTAAGTGTGTAAATGGCTATAAAATTAAGATGATTCCTTTATTTTTTTTATTTTTTTTTATCTTTTGCTAACGAATCTAGATGATTGCTTGGAAAGAAGGAAATTAGATATGTGAAAGGAGAAATTTCTGACCACAAGACTAAGCCAAAGTCCCCATAAGAATGGAGAGCAGTCGGATGAAACTGGGAAGTCCTGTTTGTGTCTAGAGGACTAGAAAATTTTCAACCCGCCACGTGGTGATGTGAGAAGTCGATCAAACATACTTTCATGTAAAAGTTTGAAGCGATCGGGGAATTATATAAAACTCTTAGACTTTTCATATGCTGATTTCCTTTATATATTTGGCAAAATAAAATTCAATATGTAGTAATTACTAGCGGCCCAATTTGGATGTTAATGCGAGAAGAAAAAATTAACCATTTTATAATAATTAAAAGTTGAAAATATTACTGAAATTAATTCGATAAAGTAACGTATATTTTTACTTAAGATTTTTTGAGAAAAAATCATTTTTGTAGAATTTTTTTTTTACAATAATGAAAAAGCTAATTTCAAGCTTAATTCAAACATATAAATAAATTATGATTGTAATTTTACAGTCAGACCTTCGGAGCCATCCATTGATAATAATTCTTTTAAAACAAAGTCTGAAATCATTTACCACCGTTCACAATATGTACTTTTATAATAATCTGTTTGCATCAATTTTAATTTTGTTAACACCATCAAATTCCAAAACTATGCTCACAAATGTAATCAATTTCAGCCTTAATCTTTTAAGCGCTTTAAATTATAAAATTATAATTGCACTAATAAATGTAATAGTCAAACCAAATTAATAATTCAAGTAATAGTGGTAATTTTTTATTACTAACTTTAAAAATAGATTATTTAAATATTTACTTGGTGAAATTCTTTTCTCGTTGAAATGATCCCATCAATTTAAGTATGCTTATTAATATCACCATTACCCCGTAGTAGCTAGTAATTAATTGCATGCATTTATTTTTAGTTCTAATAAACCTTTTTATACTTTAGCTGGCTCCGGTGCTTTTCTGCAATAACCAATCGATCCATTGCCCCTGCAGGAACCTAACTTGGCTTTGTGCAGACGCGTCCGTGTTGAAGCTAAGCACGCCGTGTTGGGCAGGGAACTATAGCCAATTTGAATATGTCGTGGACTTCTTTCAACTCCACTATTTGCCATAGCCCGCAGCATTTTTCGAATTTTTGTGTAACGTTTTCAATTGATCAGGTCCGCATAATCCGGAAAAACCAAATTAATTATTTCTTCATTGAAGAATTCATGTTTCAACAATTTGGCCTAAAGTACCATTGAAAAGATTACACTTTGTTGGATTCCAGAATGGCATAAGGGGTGAAGCTTCATAGTAACACAATTAACCAAAGCTTTCTTACACCATGAAATGATGTTTTTATTGGATGCCACAATTTCTTTTACTTCATTAGTCGTTACCATCTTAAAATTCGGACTTAATTTTTTGGAATGAGATGATTTTCAATGACAAGTCTTGGGATAGTTTTCAATTGTTTGATGTCATAAATTTGAGAATTATTTGGTAGGTTAAAGATAGATGGCCAAATGAAAATAAGTCTAGACTGAAAAAGGCATGGGTTGAATGGAAAAGAACTGTGTAGATTACTCAAATTCAGTATTGATGGCGCAATGAGAGGGAGCCTGGGTTATGTGGGTATTGGTGGGATGTTACATGACGAGATAGGTGTCATTAAAATCATGTTTTCAAAATCTGTTGGTTTTGGGATTTGAACATGTCTAAATTACTTGCAATTAGAGAAGTTTTTGTTATATTTGTCACTTTTAAACGGGCATATTCACATTGCCTAATGGTGAAAAGCCATTTCTCAAATGTGGTCAATTGGATTTTAAGCCCTCAATTGTCTTCGTGGACACTAAGGAAAATTATTCTGCATATAGAGCCTTAAAATCCAGTTGAAAATTATTCTGCCTATAGAGTCTTAGAATCCAGTTTAAAAAATGGCAAATTCATCACACTTCCGTAACTGCAAATGTAACAGCGGATGGTCTGCGAAAGCCATTGCTCAAGGAACATGGGATTTGCTGATAGTAAGTAGTAGCTGGCTAACTCTTTGAGAGGTTTATATCTCTACATTTCCTATGATCTGCCATTAATTTGGACTCTAGTTAAATTGTTGTATTTACACTGGCTTATTCCAAAAGGGACAGGAATTGGAATGGCACCTTGTTGCAGGAAGCCAACAAACAGTGTTTAAAAAAGAAACGAAATTTGCTTCTTCTTTTGGTTTGTAAGAGAAGACTACCTCTCACCCTATTTCTTTCTTTTTAAGAAAAGGCCATATCTTTCATGTCACACAATAGTAAGGTGTATAATAATAATAGATCTAATTACAAAAGTCAAGGTAATGAGGAAAATGTAAAATTGACTACTAGGCATCCAACTCACAGTATCAAGGCACTCAAATCCAAATCTTTTTTATTATTTATTCCCTACTCCAAGGATTACAATAATTACCTCTTTTCTTTTGTCAATATAAAAGAGGAGGAATGCTTTGTTCATGTTTAAAAAAATTTTTAAGATCAATCATTGTTTTAATTTGTATTAATTTATTTAAATTATTTTTAAAATATTTACGACCCCAAATACGTGCTTGAACATAGCTTGTGTTGCCTTTGTTGTTAATCACGATGTCATTATTTCTGTAATTAATATATGCCTCTTGCGAAGATTTAGAGACAAAGGAGCTCATGAAACTGTAAAGTTTTCTGATCCAACTTATGTACCTTTCTGATTTTATATTGTCTTCTTGTTGCCAGCCCACAGTGTATGCAATTTTGTCTAAGTTGCCAGCTCTGTGTGGAAATGGAGTTGCGGACTCTGTAATCTCATCCATCTTTCCCCCATAAGCAATAAAACCTATAACAGCAGATTCTGCATCTTCTTCATAAAGTTTAGACCATATCTCTTCGAATGCAGTCTCAGGAATAGGTTTTTTCACATAATCAGATTTTGTTTTGAAGATGGACCATTAAGAGTAGTCTGGTAACTCCTGTCTAGTAAAATATCCAACGATTTATTTTGAATTTGGCCAAAGTAGAGGATAGATTCGATCCAACTCATTTCAGTGCAATCTTCCTTCACTAACCCAAGCTCAGGAAATCTCTCTTGCATCAATGGAATGAGCTCATCAATGCCACCAAGAAAAAAGGAACTAAAGGAAGCCAGAATTGTTCTTTTGCCACGTTTACTAGAATTTACCCTTCTCATTGTAACAGCAGAGAATATATCAACAGGAAGTTTGTGCGCAACGTATTGCCAACGGTGAACAAGTTTAGTTGCGTTTTTCTCCAAGGTCCTGCTAATCGAAAATTGCATCAGATTGAATCCATGCAACTTTGTTCTTTTTATCAGTATCAACTGATCGAAAGTTAATCAAATCAACGATAATAAATAGAACGTGAGAGATATAAGAGAACAATGAATTGATGCTTGAATGTGGGAAGTATGCTTTGGTGTTATAATGATCAAAGGTTTAGGGATAGTTAGTTCAGAGAACTTAAAATTTTGAATAGAAGACTCCAAAACAGATGAATATGAAAAATTATTTAGCGTGTAGATGACTTTAAAGACGAGAGATGTGTCTTTGGAATGAAAAGAAGAAAGGCAATGAAGAAAATCATTCTCATGCGCATTCGCTGCAATTGCCCATGACAATGAGACGAGAACAAGCAAAAGAAATGGAGACATTGAAAAGTGAGAAGGCTTGTTTTCTGAACTGGATTTTATGCATATCTATTTATCAAGATTTCCCTTATTTATAGTAGAGAGAGCAATGCTTGCACACGGCTTTGAGGATGTGAACCTCAAGGCTCCAGGGTGCTTTGAAAAGTCCGAAGACGATCAGTCGAAGCATATTAAGGAAGCCCATTGCTTTTCCTTGAAAATTTTGGCTGACTTGGACTTTGGATAAGGCCATAAGCAAAGCCTCAAAATCTAGATTAGTCATATCCAAGCCTTTAATATTTCAAAAAGTAAATACCTAGCTATAGCCCGAGCATCTAGATCCAGCAAATTTTAATCTCCAAATTTTAAACGTGAACCAAAATGGACAATTATTGCAGACAGGACAAGAAATAGTGGTCGTAAATATAATAATAAACAAACATTTTGATTTCAAATGTTCCAAATATAGAGTTCTTTTCTTTTCTGTTTTGTTTTCTTTTTGTTTTTCTATTTCTTTTTTTTTTGAAAGGCAAAATAAATTTCATTTCATTTCATAGAAACCTGTACACTTGCAAAAAAGGCAAAACAAAGCAATTGTCTATACAAAAGGAAGGGCAGCATAACTTCCACAGTCCAAAATCCCAGAAGTCCTACAACTCCCCTGTACACAGTCAAGAGCAAAGCAAGAACAACCTGCAGCAGAACAACCATCACACAAAAAACAGAATAGGGATGCTGCACTTTACAGAAAGCCAGCGAAACGCACAAAGTGGAAAGCGATTAGCAACATTCGTCTCTTTTCTTGTCTGTTTTCAGTGTGTTATACCCGGTTGAGTCATTGATTTGTGGGTAATTCTATGTTTATGTAGTGGAAAGGAGCCCCCTAACAAGTTTTTAGTTTAACATTGTCTTCACTGTCATAAATAATCATAATGGGTTTACTAACCGGATATTACTTCCATATATTGTCAATACATCACAATGTGCCAACTCAATATTAATAATTTTTTAAAAATAATTCTTTTTTCTTTCTCCAACTTCTTATATTTTTTTTATCTCTTTCCAACTCCATTATCTTCTTCTCCACTTCTTCTTTCATTAAGATTAGATTTGATAAAATTATATAGTTTTAAGAGCAATAATAATATAAAAAATTTTACTTTCTCTCTAAATTCTCTTCCATGAGTTCTTCCCTTTTGCACTATTATCATCTCTACTTGTTCCTCAATCTAAATCTATGGCGATTGCAGAAACATTATAACATACCTAACTTATGTCCAATACCATAGAAGCTAATCAAAATGAAAATCTTACATGTCTCATGTCTATGAGTTCTTCCATTATAAAACATATAAAAAGTAATACCACATTATAATTTTATGAAAATAACTAATTGAATCTATAACAAGAATATAGATTGAAGACTTTCAATCTTAAATTTCACACTCTAAATTGAAAATTTCACTCTCGATTTCAAATCTCAATCAATCACATGTAAAGTAAACCTAAACTTGAATAAATTTTCGATTGTTTAAAGAAAATAAAAGAATGGTTAGAGAGAAGGGTGGATTAGAGTTTAGAGAGAAAGTTACTATTTCCCTTTGCACTTTAAATCCAAAAAAAAATTAAATTGAAAAGAAGAAAGCAAGATCTTAAAGGTTTTTGAGAGAGGCAGGGAAGATCTACAAAAATTTTTGAAATCAAAAGAGTTAGAGAGAAAGTGAAGGAGAGTTTAGAGAAAGTTAAAAAAAAATTAATTTTTTACTTCATTAAATGTTAAAAATTTTCTAATATTTAGTTTAAAGTCCTTAATGAATTTTGATTTCACCTAATTAATGAGGTGGCCCGTGTTTCTCCTCCATCAATCGATACTAGTTATTATCATTTGGATTCCTTGACTTTCCTTTTTTGATGAGAAATGTGAAACGAAAGAAGGATGCTTTCGCTAGGAATTAGATCTTGCTAGTTTACCTCGCTTCTTTATCTCTTCTTTTCATTTTACAGAAAATGAAGAAATGAATAGATCGATTCATTGGATCTTAGGTCGGGACAGATGGGGCTCGAACCCACACCTTCCTCCTTGACAGGGCGATGCTCGGACTGATTGAACCACAATCCCAAGAAAATCCGGCGTCCAGCCTCAAAATTCTTATTATTTTTTCTTATTGGATTTCATTTGAACCATTTAGTTTTACAGCGCTGTAACAGAGACTTGAATGATAGTATATTATTATAATAAAATTTATCTTTATAAATATAAATGCAGTAAAACTCATAGTGGGTTAATTCATGGATTGAATCAAATTGGCCCTTTAACTAAACGGTAGGGTGCCCTCTTCAAGGACACTAAGAAATAGGTGAGTTGTTAGTTAAAATTCGAAAAAAAAAAAAAGCTTTTATATTTTCTACTAAACTCTTGTCTTATGCCTGTTTGGTTTATTTTTTTTTCAACTTATCCAATTTTAAAAAAGTAAAAATCAGATTAAATAGAATTTTGAAAAGCTTTTAAAAAAGTAACTTTTCTTTAAAAAACAAAATAAAATAAAAAAACTTTAAGAAAAACTCCAAAAAAGAGCTTTTTTTTCTCTTCTTTTAAAAACATATTAGTTTTTTAAGAGAATTTTTTTGTTAAAAAAAATCCTCATTTATTAAAAATAATCTCAATATTACTTTTTCAAAAAAACTCCTCTTTCTCAATATCTCCCTCTCTTCTCCTTCTCTTACAAATCATCCATTTCCAACGTAAATCGCCATCTCTATCTCCTTTACCTCTCTTTGCAAAGAATACAAGAAAAAAAAATAAAAAACTCAACAAATACTTTTTATGATAATTTTAACTAAAATTAAAATTTATATAAATTATTTTATCAAACAATTTATTTATAAAAAAGAGTTTATAAAAATAAATTTATCAAATAATTTTAACTTAATTTTAAATATTATTATTTTTTATAAATTTTTTTTATTTTTTTAAAAGTTAGAGTTAGTACCATTCCATTAGCTATGCAAAAGGTACATCCAAGACGAGGACGATAAACTTTATAAATGTTTCATAATAACTTTTAAGTTATAAAAAATAGATCAAACATCACTTATTCTTCATTAATATAAATCCTCATATTAAATAGTAAAATTTTTTATATTTACTATTAAGTCCCTAAAGATATTTGATTTTATTTTATTTTAATGAGGTGGTACATTTTGATAGTCTGACAATATATAAAAGCTACACCTTTAAAACTTGAATATTAGATTATGAATTTATATTTGATTAAATGATACTATATACTTATTTAAAAAATAATAGTATACACTAACAATGCATCAGATTTTTAAATGATTTAAAAACTTCCATTGGTTTTGATATGATCATATCAAATAATTAACATCACATTACGCCTTACTAGCTAGTAATTAAAAACTGTTTAAAATTTAAAAAATTAAATGCAAGTATACTTTTTTGTACTTGAAAGTTCATATATAATGAAGCATAAATAGTTAAATAATAATAATAATATTAATAATAAGATAAGAAATAGGTAATTAGATAGCAAGGCAAAATAAGCAATTAAAAAAATAAAATTTGACAGCTTAATCCACACGGAAAAGCCCAGTTGTTAGCTAAATAGGCAGGCCGTAAATCGATCAAGAAAACGTTGAATTTTTTTTTTTTGAAAAGAAGAAAACGTTGAATGTTAAGATGAATTTGATAAAGGTCTGAATAAAATATTTCTAAACATGACTTTGAATTCAAGCCTATATATATATATATATATTTGCTAACTATCTGGCGAAACATTAGTCAATATACATAATCTGGTCCTAATCCTTTCAGGAAAGTTCTGCTCAATCTGCTCCAAGATTAATGTCACTTTGACCTTTTTTTTATAAAATAGGAAGATCTAATTAAATTCTTGACTTCAATTCTTTCTGAAAATGTCTGCCTTTCCGTTCCTTTCGTTAAAAAGTAATAACAGTACAAATAAAAAAAAGTATAATACTTAAAAAAATTTCTCAACTATTTCAAAAAATTTAAATAAACCTTAATTCTCCTATTACATTTATTCAAGCACTTAAATTTGTATTTTGAGTCAAATAAATTTTCATAATTAATAATTGATTTAATCAAAATGTCACTTATTAACACATATTATGTGGTGTTAATATAAAAAAATAATATCATATTATCATCATGTTAAATTAATATATTATGTCATCATCAATTATAACATGTCAACATGTCACATTAACAACATAAAATAACCAGTGATATTTTAACTAACTCAATCAATATTTGCCTTAAGGACTTCTTTAACTCGAAGAAAAATTATAACAACTTATTTAGTTCAAAATAAAAATATAAAAATTTAATTAAATAAAATAAAAATAAATATTTATTTAAATTTTTATAAATAATTTAATTTTTTATAAACATTATGCAAACTCAAAACCTCTAGATAAGTCTCACGGGAACTGCAAAGTCTAACTTATGTTTAATGGTTAAAAATGTGATGTGACATGGTTTAATTGGAAGGTGTAAATCTTGATAGAATTTTAATCTTTTTTATAATTTTTTTTAAAATTTCAACACATAAAACTTTAATTTCTAATGTGCAGAAATTGTAATACACGACAATTTTTTGTAATTCTGTTTATAAATTATAATAGTTTTGAGATTGCATAATTAATTCGTGATTCTGTCAATCTATAGGCAACTCAAAGAACTTACAAGGTAGCATTTCCATTTATTTATTTTATGTTTTTCTATAAAGTATTAATTAGTAATAATTAATTACTACTAAATATTAGGACCGCATAGCTACCATACGCACGTTAAAGATATTAGTAAGAAGTAATTAGAACCAATGACGGTATTATGATGAAAAGATGATGCAAAAATATAGTACCCATGTTTATTACTTACGATAAGGACGACAATCGTGATGTTGCTAAGGACAATAAACCTAACATAATTAATTTGCGTATTAATTAGGTTTTTTAATGATAATTTGTACTGGTAGTTAACTGATAAAGGTCAGCTTAAAAGTATAATTCTTTAAAAAAATCAGAGAGAAAGTACTTGCTATAGTACTACATTATTTATTTGTTTTTAAGATTTTGCTATCTTTTTTTATCCTTAATAATAATTAGACTTTTGGAAACATTTAGTGACTCTTCTCTCAGCTCTTTCATTCGTCATATAGAAATAATATAATGACCAGCTTTCAAACAAGACAATTATTTATTATCTAGTTGTTTAATTGACTAATGAATTGTACATGAAAAGTAACAAATGTTTACATGTTAAGTATATTTCATTAAATTTCTTTAATTTTATTTATTAACTAGATGTTTCTTTAATTCAATGACCTAACTAATATTGCATATATATACATATATATATATTTAGTTGTTAAATTTGGATATGAGGTCGAGGGAATAGTGTTGAATTTTCATATATAAGACAACATAAATAGGTAAATAAATAATAAGTAAAATAAAATAGGTAGTTGAAAGACAAAAAGATAGACATGATAAAAGTCTGAATCAGAAAATTCTGAATAAGACTTTAATATTTTAGGGAATATAATTTAAGATATAATAATCACGTCCTAACTCTTTGAGGCAATTTCTGCTGTATCCGATACAAGAATATTTCGATATGATGACTTTACTAAATTTATTGACTTCAATTCTTCTTGAAAATTCAGCATTTAGAAAAACGTATCAGCTAAGGCATGACTTTGTCATCCCTTGCATAAAAAGGTTTGATTTTGACTCAAACCTATTGATAAAGCTCAGCAAACTAGCTCCTATCCATTTTTCCATCAAAAGCAAATTCGTATTCAATGCCTTAATAGATAGGTTTTTCGTTTCTTTTTCCTCAAATATTCATCTAGATGAAATTTTTTTCCTATTTGTTAAGGAGGGAATAGGAGGAGAAGAGATATATAAAAGATGACATTAGGGTTAAAAGTGGGTATTTATATTGCAATGCATCCTTTAATACACATTCTTCAGTACAGAAAGACAATTATTTAAAACTAGAGATGAAAAATAACAAATGTTTTAAGTTAATAATGTTCGTGTGTGTATGCATATATTTCTTTTTGTATTTTTTTCTTGTTTTAAAAAAGAAAAAAGATTAAAAAATGATGTCTTTGATATTGTTACATGAAATATATGAAAAAACAGCATTTTTCTTTTTTGGTTTTTGAAGAAAAGGAAAATTTTCATTAATATTAACAGAGTTTTTTTGTTTTAATTTTGAGATAATATAATTTTTTTTTCAAAGCATTTTCCTCATTTTATTTTGTTTTGTAATTTTCCTTGCCATCCATACAAAGATAGGAATTTTATTTTTCCTTCAATTTCTTTTTTAAATTTTCTTTTCCTTAACATTTTTATGAACCAAACAAGACGTAAATAGAGGCATTGTTTTATAGTCAAAGCAAGTCCTTCATAATTAACAGGTAAAATATCCTCTAATTTCTAATATCTTTGATGAAGCTTTTTTTTGAAAAGGAAGTTGTTATTAGTGTGGTTAACATAAAATAATGACTTAAATATATTTAGATAGATGTGAAAAAAATTAAAAAGATGAAATATTTAGTTATATAAAATATATATAGGTAGACATGAAAAAGGTAATAATAAAATATTTAGCTATATAATATATACATATATATATATATAAAGAAGAAATATGTTAAAAAAATTCTTTTGGTTATTTTGAATTATTGATGATGGGATATTCATTTAGAACGCGAGAAGTCGCAATTCTGAATGAATTTTCTTAAGTTAAGGATTTTAATTAAGACTCCACTAGTAAGATGAAAAGATTTTAATTTTGAATTCCGATGTCTCTAATTTTCTTAAGTTAAGGATTTTGATTAAGATTTCACCAGTATGATGAGCGGATTCAGAAAGTAAACTCAATAAAAGGTTTTCATTTGGTATTATCTAGCTTTTATGTCATGCATTTCACAATTGCATCAAGAACATGTCAAACCCGTAAAATTAAATAAAATATTTTAATAGAATAACAGATAAAATAAATAAAAAATAATTAAAAAAACATAAAAATAAAATCAATGGGTTAGGATAACATATCACTAATAGTATTGTTCATGAAATGGGCATCATAGAGGTATTAATCATTCCCTGTGCGTAATAGTACTCTTGAACCCAACTCTAAAAAAAAAGTGTAGATCAGTTATTGTTCTTTACATGGACCTAAAATTGATTTAGAACTTTATCGTATAGAATAAATTTAATAAGTGACAAATCGCACTTAGATAAAAAAGATAGGTAGTGACTCCCTCAGTAAACCACATCTGGCAGTTGAGTTCCCGGACATGTAGGCTACGACTACATTTCCTATCACAATTTCACAAAATATAGTTTGACAATTATTAGCGACCCACCCAAGGGTGCTACTGTGGGAACAGAATGTTAACTATTTGGTAATATTAATTTGGCTTTTTCCAAATTGTAAACACAACATTGCACTTAGAAATACGCTAGTCCAACCAAATTGATTCAAATTCAAGTATAATTTATCATATATATGTACTTTTAAAACTTGAATATTAAAATATTAAAAAATTTCTTTTCACATTTATATTATTAATTTGTACATAAAATAGGAAAAAAAATTCAATAAATACATGATTAACAAAACCTATTCTAACTAATTCCAAAGCACAAGTAATTATGTGGTACATTATTTATAGGCATTGAACTCATCATGCCAAAATTCGT
>NW_018397264.1:2721719-2724764 GCF_002168275.2 Theobroma umbraticum
TGAAGACGATGATTGATCCAGAGAATTTCTTCAGGCATGAACAAAGTATCCCTCTTTTATATTCTTGATAGGGAAACAAGATAGTTAGAGTAATCTTGGGTAGAAAAATTGTTCAGAAAAGATTTAAGTGGAAATTTCATATGTTGCAAAGTAAAAAATTTTTAGGTTTCTTCGGTACGAATTTTGGCATGATGAGTTCAATGCCTATAAATAATGTACCACATAATTACATGTGCTTTGGAATTAGTTACAATAGGTTTTGTTAATCATGTATTTATTGAATTTGTTTCCTAATTTATATACAAATTATTTATATGATGCTCAAGTATGTTGTTGCTCTAATATCCTAAGATCTAATAAAGGCAAAATATTGCTCTAATATGTTAAAGAAAATATAATTGGGGCTACGTGGCTCTAATATGTTAAAGAAAATATTCCTCTAACGCTGTTCGGCGGACTCAGTATCCTAATGATACTCAATGGAAATTTAGGAACATTTTTAGGCAGATGAATAAGCTGAGAACTAAAGCTTAAAGATGGAAAATTATTCACTATCCGAGATCGGGGAATGGAATGGTATCGCTGACATGCTTGCTAGAGAAGGGCTTGGCAGGGTTGAGGATCTGCTGGGTCATTATGCCTTAAGTCCTTGGATGCTGATTGTTTTTCGGCGTTCTTTACTTTCGTTCCCGCCCTTCTCCTCGTTTTGGTTTGCTGCTCCCTTCCCTTCTGATTTTTTTTTTCCTCAGTCAATCGTAAGGATTCATTAATATAGAAAGAAGTTACAAGGAGATCAGGCCAAATGGCCCTGGACTTCTTTGATGCTGCTGACGCTGAGTGTTCCTTTTATGGACTTCTTTGATTCGTTCTGTTTCTTTGATTTTGGGACATTTTATTTTCTCATTCTGCTGATGGTGCTTGCTCCCTGTCCTCTTTATGCTGCTTGTCGCTTCCAGGGGCTATTTCTTTGAGGTTCTCTTCTGCTGATGCTATTTCCTGGCTTCTTCGTTTGGTCTGGTTGCTTGTGACCTTTCTTTGCTTGAAAAGTTATTCCTTCATCGTGCCGCGTCGGGGTTTTTCTTTTGTATAGTTTGATGTACAGGTTCTGTCACCGGCTTGTTTTTGGTCTCTGGGAACATTTTATCTTTGGTATTTGTCTCTCACAGGGGTTGCTCTGTTTCTTTCTCCAGGGAATTTTTATTTCCCGTTGACAATGTAATCCTCATTTTCTAAAAAAAAATGTTCTATTTTGTGTGTTGATTAGTAAGCAAAGTGTATGTACCAGAGTGTTTGACTAAATATGTACAAAAAACATATTGCATTAAATGTAAAGATATACTAGATCTAATAAATAGAAATTATTGCTCTAATAAACCTTGTCCGATGAGATGTGGAGGTATTATGAGAAACTTTGATGGTACTTTTATTGCTATGTTTTCTGGCCTGTTTGATATGTTGAATATAATTATGCTGAAGTTTATGCCATCAAAACGATTTTAAATTATTTTACAATTCTGTGTGGTTTGGAAAGAAATTTTTAATTATTGAATTCGATTCAATAGTCGCGGTTCTTTTGAGTGCTAAATAGTTGCAAACGATCTTAGAGGTTATGGGGACTTTTTTTCCGAAATTGTTCATCTCCAATGAAAAACACTCTTGAGTGTTGTATAAGCCAGCACCTTATACAACGAATTTATCAAGCTGATTGATCTATAGTTCTTCAAATCAGTTGGGTTTTGCATTAGGAGTGGTTACTCAGTATTCATATAAGGTTATAGATAGGATCAATGATTCGATTCAAAAACTTAATCATTTTTGAAAAAATTAAATTATAGCATAAAATTTTATTAACAATATAAATATAAATTTTTAAATTTATTAATATAAATAGGTATAAAGGAGAAAAAAATTAATATTAGATCTTTATATTAGACATCGTAAACTATGCTCGATGTACTTTCATTTTTTCAAATTCATCCATAACTAAATCTATGTCAATGGTTTTAACAATTACTTGGTACCTATTTAATTTGAAAAAATAAGATAAGATTATTGAAATTTTTTAAATATTTTAATTACATTCTTGTTTAGTTTTTCATGTTAATGTATGACAAATTGCATAAATGCTCAAATCAAATCAACATATAGTAAGAAAAATCAAAGTAAAAACTTATACTTTTTAGGCTGTTAAGTCATGCATCTTTTACTCTATAGGGAAAAAAACAAAAACAATTCCAAACTTTGGGAAAAAAGAAGGAAGGAAAAAATGAAAAGAAAAATAATTCCAAAATTTGGACAATAAAGAAGGAAAAAAAAATGAAGGGAATTAAGAAAAGTGCATATTGTATAAGTACTCAAATTGAATCAATAGATTACAAGGAAAATCAAAAAAAAAAATTATACTCTTTAAACAATTATATTTTTTAGGCAGTTAAGCAATGCATAAAAAAAAATTCTGAAATTTGGACAAAAAAAAGAAAAATAAATTCCAGAGTAAAAAAAAAGAAAAGAAAAAGAAAAATAGTTAGGCAATTAAGCAATGCATAAAAAAAAAGAAAAATAATTCTAAAATTTGAAACAAAAGGAAAAAAAAGAAAAATAATTCCAAAATTTGGGCTTTGAAGGGGTTGAATCCAGGTCTCTAAAATTTAACTTAAATAATTTAACACTATGCCAAACTAATTCATATAACTAGAATAGAAGTGGCAAATTTATATATTTACAATTTATACTCATCAAAATAAAAAAAATGAGGGATGGAAGCCGTCACGCCTCTGCCTCCGCCATTGCTTTGAGATAAGTGCGATGAAAGTAGAATTCAGCCCCTTTTCCAGTCTACCAATCGTGTAAAGATCACATATAAAGTCCTTTAAATCATTTTTGAAGAAATGCCATGCCTTCTAAAAATAAAAATTCTCTGTTTGGATGCAGAGAGATAATATTAATGAAAATCTTTTCCTTTTTTTAAAAAATAGAAAAATATTTTTTTTTCATATATGTCCATAACTAAATTAAAAACTTCGGCTTTTAAAACACAAAAAAAAA
>NW_018397264.1:2724774-2729726 GCF_002168275.2 Theobroma umbraticum
ATACGGGTTATTAGGCAAAAACTTTTGTCATTTTTCATCTCTAATTTCTGATAACTATCTTTTATATAAAAAGATATATATTAACGGATGCATGATTATATAAATGCCCTCTTTTAATCATAAAAATAACTTTTTATTAACAGATAGGAACAAAAATATTCATCTAGATGCACATTTGAGGAAAAAGAATTGAAAAAACTATCTATTAAGGCACTGAATAGGAGTTTGCTTTGAAAAGAAACCAAAACTTTGTTTTGGTGGAAAAACCGTTAGGAGCTAGTTGCTGAGCTTTATCCATAATTTTGAGTCAAAGTCAAACCTTTTTAACCAACAGACTAAGTCCTGCCTAGCTGATATGGTTTTTCAAAGTAGAGACATGTTCAAGAAGGTCAACAAAGTCATGGTATGGAAATATTTTTGCACCAGATTCAGCAGAAATTGCATGAAAGAATTAGGAAATGATTAATTATTATATGTTTAATTATATTCCCTCAAATAGTAAGTAGAAAGTCATATTCAGAATTTTCTGATTAAGACTTTTTATCAAGTCTTAGCTTCAAACTATATTTTCTCGACTATACGTACGCGGCCATGCCTGGATATAAAAATTATTTTGCCTTTCAAACAAAAGTTTATTATATCAATAAAATTAAGTACGACTTATGAATAGTGATGTTAATGGTTCATGAACTTAGTTTTACCAGCACTAACAACGACAACAAAATGGATATATAGTTTAATTTAATCAGGAGGTGTGAGTGTGCTTAATGATATTGATTTGTTAATTCACTTTCACGTTTATGTTAATGTTAAAAACAATAAAAACTTTATAAATTAATTTTTGTTCTCATATTTATGTCAGTGGCTCAAACTTCATCAGCAAACATTCGCCTCTATCGTCTATGCACTAGGACTTTCTTATGACAGCCCAGCTCTACGAAATTGAAGTGTGCTCACTTTTCAACCATCTTTTTTTTATCACTGTTCCCTTCTCATTTCTATGGGGGACTTTGGCTCAGTCTTATGAGAAATTTCTCCTTTGACTTATCCAAGAGAAGAAATTACTCCATTACCTTCTCTTAATTTCCATCTGGAAGTAATTTAGACAACTAATTGTAAAACAATTATTTATATTTTTCTATTAAAAAATCTTCAATCAAAATCTTCGTTTTTAGGGTCTGTTTAGTTCTGAAAAATATTCTTCATTTTCTATATCTCCATTTTTCACTCCAAATATCTAAATATGATTGATTAATAAACACTACAACAAATTTGACCTAAGATGGCACTTTTTTAAAATGTGCTACTAAAAATATTTTTAATAACACTTTTTTTTTATTTTTTTAGAACATTTTTGTAGATCTAACCTCACTATATAAATTTTTAAATGTATTATGAATAAAATGTAACAATAGGAATTGCATACCCTAGTAAAGGTCGCACTTTTTTATATTGCTACTAAATGTGAAAAAAATGAAGTTAAAATTTTAAATAGCTACACTTTTTAAAATTTTACCATACCAAAAAAAATATGTAGGTTAAAGAAGTGTTATTAAAACTTAATTTTTTTCCAGTGAAAATAAAGTAAACTAAAATTTGGAAAATTAAAAAAAAGTTTTCAAAATTCAGTTGAAAAGATAAAAAAACTTTAAATGAGTTGTCTAGGTTTATAGAAATTGGAAAACAAAAGTTATCTTATTTAGTTGTTTACCCAATTATTTTATTGATGGCATATATAGAGTGCAAAAACAGAAATGAAAAATAAGTAAAAAATTTCCAAAAGAAATAGCGGATTTTTATCCTATACATTTTTATGGATGCATTTTTTACAAACATTTTAAACTCTATAAGCGAAATTAAAGACACCTTACATGTCTCATTAGACTATATACTTAACTAATAATAATAAATTAATAAAATTATTAAATTGACATTAACTAACATCCTAATCCATATAGAATTTAAAAACTCAACCGTTGGTATATAGAATAATAATTCAAAATTAGCTGTGTCCTTAAGTTTTCCATATCAAATGCCTAGAGTTTAGAAATTATTTGACCTTCACTCATATTTCGTATCAAATTCTTAAGTTCAATAAATTTAAATTAATTTCGATTTATAAGATAGTAACTTAAAAGCTTGCTTGGTCTAGCTTTTTTTCAGTTTAAAAGCTATTATGAAGCTCTAATGAAAAATAATAATTTTTAAAATTAAACTAAAACTGTTTTAGTAAATTGTTTAACAAAATTATATAAGCTCTAATTTAAGTTAAAATTACCATAAAGGGTATCTATCCATCTTTAATTACCTAATAAACTATAACGTAACGTTTCAAGTTTATATATGCTTTCGGATGTTAAAATAAAAACAATCAATAAAAAAACGGAACAACTTTCAAACTTGTATAGTAGCAATTTTTGTTGAATTAGTAAGCAATCGGACCATGATGCTTCGATTTTCAAAAAAAAAAGAGAAAAGAAGAAATGGTGTATTTGACATTAAAATTGTTTTTAGTAAAGAAGAGAAAAAACCTTTAAATGCTATTTAAATGTAGTTTTGAATTTTGGATTTTCTTTTCACTTAATCTTTGTAAGGATAAAAAAATTTTAGATTTTGCTATTCTTTTGTTGGGTTTGCTATTTTTTTTTTTGATAGTTTTTGTGGAGAGAGATGAAGGAGAGGGAGATTGCGATTTGTGTTAAAGAATGGTGATATGCAGAAGGAAGGAGAGGAGAGGAGAGGGAGATTGATTGAGAGAGGTGTATTTTCTAAAAAATTGATATGTTTTTAGATGAAGATAAGAGAAAGTTTCTCCTTAGAGCCTTTTTTTTAAGTTTTTTTTTTAAAAATTTTATTCTTAACAAAATGTTGTTTCTTTTAATAATTTTTCAAAATCATATTTGACTTTACTTTAACTTTTAAAAAAAGTAGATAAATTGAAAACAAGACAGCCCAAACAAGACACCATTTGGAATCGATAGAGTATAATCTTTTAGGTCAAATTGTTATCTCGGAATAAGTTGGCTTTTGAGGATATGGCAGAGGTCAATAGAAATGTAAAAATTGGCTAGTTCCCTGCAAAATATGTCGTGCTTAACGCGTTTGCACAAGGCAAGCAAGGGATCTGTTGGGGTTACATGAACAGCTGGAATAAGGATATTGCCGTTTCCATCTACCCACCCACCCACTGTTTTCCAACGAAGCCCTTAACAAACATGTTTAACGTGCAAAGATTTATTACGTTTCATCTACAATTCATTTGTGAATTAAATTAGTTCTTTATGACAGATGAGAAGAGTCACTTAACATGATTCTATTCACATGCCTTCTCCCAAAACAACCACTGGATCTCTAGTAGTCGATGACACCGGTCTAGACAAACTAGAAGAAAGTCATGAGTTAGAGATTTGCACATGCCACTAAGTCTGGTAATTTTATTTTGATTGCGTCAAACCCAATGGCGTCATTGCTCAATGAAGATTTTCCTAGGGAAATGAATGACGTAGACCAACAAGTTTTGTTGACTACAACCGCGTTTCGAAACTTATACGCGCTAGAAGAAACTTCAAATTTGAGTGCATGCGTTTGGCGGCTCAAAGCATTGCTGTAAGGTACATCTATAAATAGGACAACTCTTGATCAACTCTGCACAAAATCATCAGTTTGCAAAATAAACTCGTATCCAAAATCAGTTTCACAAATGAAGTCTCTTCTGTTTTCAATATCTCCATTTATTTTTGTTGTTCTCTTCGCATTGTCATGGGCAACTTCAGCTTATGCCGATGAGAGCTTTCTTGATTGCCTTTCTCTTCATTCTAAAGATTACTCTTCCATTTCCAAAGTTGTTTACACTCAAAATAATTCTTCTTATTCATCTGTTTTGGAGTCTACCATTCGAAATTTCAGATTCACTGCACCCACTACCCCTAAACCTTTGGTCATTGTGACACCTTTGGATGTCTCCCATATTCAAGCAACAATTTATTGTTCAAGGAAACATGGGCTCCAAATTAGGACACGGAGTGGAGGTCATGATTTTGAAGGTCTTTCTTATGTTTCTGAAGTTCCATTTGTCATCGTTGATATGGTTAATTTACGATCAGTTGACATTGACGTAAAAAATAGAGTTGCATGGGTTCAATCAGGAGCTGTTCTGGGAGAATTGTATTACAAAATTGCCGCGACAAGCAATACTCTTGCCTTTCCAGCTGGTCTTTGCCCCACTGTAGGAATTGGAGGATACTTAAGCGGAGGAGGTTATGGCATATTGTTTCGAAAATACGGTCTTGCCACGGATAATGTAATTGACGCACAACTTGTTGATGTTAACGGGAGAGTTCTGGATAGAAAATCCATGGGAGAAGATCTGTTTTGGGCCATTCGAGGAGGTGGAGGGGGTAGCTTTGGAATTGTTGTTGCATGGAAAGTGCAGTTGGTTTCTGTTCCAGCAACAATGACTGTATTCTCTATCAACAAGACCTTGGAACAAAATGCGACCAAACTTGTTCACCGTTGGCAATCTGTTGCACCCAAGCTTCCAGATGGTTTTTACTCCGGTGTTACCCTAACAAGGGTGAATTCCAGTCAAGATGGGAAGAAGACAATTCTAGCTTCTTTTCATTCCTCCTTTCTTGGTGGCATTGACGAGCTCGTACCATTGATGCAAGAGAGGTTTCCTGAGCTAGGATTGGTGAGGGAAGATTGCATTGAAATGAGTTGGATTGAATCTATTCTCTACATGGGCCAACTTTCAAATGAAACCTTGGATATTTTACTTGATAGGACTTTCCAGAGTCCTCTTCTTAGTCCTTCCTTCAAATCAAAATCAGATTACGTGAAGAAACCTATTCCTGAAATTGCATTTCAAGGGTTATGGTCCAAGCTTTTTGAGGAAGAAGCAAGATTTGCTAGTTTAAGTTTTATTGCTTACGGAGGCATAATGGATGAAATTC
>NW_018397264.1:2729826-2748972 GCF_002168275.2 Theobroma umbraticum
ACATGTTTGTTAAGGGCTTCGTTGGAAAACAGTGGGTGGGTGGGTAGATGGAAATGGCAATATCCTTAGTCCAGTTGTTCATGTAACCCCAACAGATCCCTTGCTTGCCTTGTGCAAACGCGTTAAGCTAGACATATTTTGCAGGGAACTAGCCAATTTTTACTTTTCTATTGACCTCTGCCATATCCTCAAAAATCAACTTATTCCAAGATAACCTCTGTGGGATTCCAAATGGCATGGAAGGGGTAGAACCTCCATGTGAACTCACCCAAAGCTTTTTCCACCTTCACAATCTCTAAATTACTTTAGATGGGTGATGATTCCTGGAAACAAATTAAGAGAAGGTAACCGAGTAATTTCTTTTATTGGATAAGCCGAAGGAGAACTTTCTCATAAGACCGAGCCAAAGTCTACCATAAAAATGAGAAGGGAACACCGAAAAACAAAAAACAAAAAGCAAAAAAGGTTGAAAAGTGAGAATACTTTGTTCACATGAAAGTCGTATTGCATAGACGATAGAGGGGAATGCTTGCTAATGGCGTGAAACCTATTTTCAATCATTTCTAGATTTCTTTTTCCAAGGTCAAAGCTCTAGCTTTGGTGCAGATTCCTTTAATTCTACTATTAGCGAAATACAACAATCACTGGCGGTACGACCGTCCAACCTGGATATTATTGCGAAAACAGAATTTAACTAGTATTTGTTAAAGTTGAACTATAACGTCTACAAAAAAAATTAAAATATTAGATAAGTATAATAACATTTTATTATTATTCTTTTGAAAGAACAAAACTCATCTTATAAAGTATTCATTGTTTTCACCATTAATATAAATGTGAAGTCGATTAACAAATGTCACTGTTGGTGCTATTAAAACTAAGTTCACGATTCATTTATATCATTGTTCATAATTTGTACTTAATTTTGGAACCAATTGCAAAAATCCAGGTTTTATCGACATAATAAACTCCAACAGTATAGATATAGTATTATAAATAGATTGCATGTTTGGCTCTTAAAATATGAGTTCATCATTGTACTTGATTAAAATGTAACATTTTGTCAGACTAAACTCACAATTTAAATATAATTTATGATCTGTACTTTTAAAAAATGGTTGTCAAATAATTACCTACCCTTTGAAAAAAACAAATTCTACAAAAACTATAAGCTTTAATTGCATTTAAATGGTAGTATAAAATAAAATGACCTAATAAATTTGGATTTGAGGCCGAGGGAATAGTGTTCAATTTCATAGACAAGACAAAACATAAATAGGTAAATAAATAATAATAAGAAAAAGCCTAGGTAAATAAAAGGATGATATATTCAGGCAAAGGCCGCGTATGAATAGCTGGGAAAAATACAGCTTGAAGATAGATTTGATAAAAGTCTTAATCAGAGAATTCTGGATATGACTTTCTACATACTATTTGAGGGAATATAATTTAACATATAATAATTAATCATGTGCTAATTCTTTCAGGCAATTTCTGCTGAATCCGGTACAATAATATTTCCATATCATCACGTTATTGACTTCAACTCTTCCTGAAAATGTCTGTATATCGAAAATGCATATCAGCTGAGGCATGACTTAGTCGTCTCTTGCATAAAAAGGTTTGATTTTGACTCCAACCTACTGATAAAGCTCAGCAAACTAGATCTTATCCATTTTCCATCAAAACAATCCTTTCTATGCAAATTCGTATTCAATGCCCTAATAGACAGGTCTTTCATTTTTATTTTTATTTTTGCTTAAAAGGAGCATCTAGATGAATATCCAGAAACAGCAACCAAAGTCATCAAACAACTTTCAAACCTTTCACATACATCCAATATAGAAATATTTTGTCCTATTTGTTAAGGAAGGAATAGGAGAGAAACAAAGACGAAAAGACGATTTTGTGATTAAAAGAGGGCATTTATATTCATACATCCGTTTAATATATATATTTTTGACATAGAACAATTATCTGAAACTAAAGATGAAATTGTAAAATCATTGTCGTCTAATAGCCTCTATATATATTATCATTTTCTTTAATATATGCTTTGTTCATCCTCTAAAACTTTTGAAGAAGAAATAATTTTATTACTGATTGACGATTGATTACTTTTTTATTCGTCGATCTGAACTTTTATAAAATGTTCAAAGTAATGAATTTTATTATTCCCCCTTTTTTCCTTCAATTAAGTGTTGTTTAGTCTTCCACCAATCCCTTGGGCTTTTGTGGATGTGGCTTTGTGTTCTATGCTGCTTTCTGGTGAAAGGATTGGCTGTTGACAATGCTGGTCCTTTGAGGCGATTGATAAGCATTTTGGGCTATGGTGTGGTGAAGGGATGGATATAGCAGAGGGGAGATGCAGAGCGATGCTTGTTAAGGTTGAAGCTTGAGAAACACAATGAATGGTGGGCTACTTGTGCTGGGTAACAATGGTTTGTTGCAGCTTTTGAAACAATAGGTGTGCTTTTGGGTGATTTCGTTTGATTAACTTCAAGAGGGATGACTGATATAAGGAGGCTTCAGCACGAGATTCTATTTAGTCTTCTTTTCTGGCTTTTGAGGCTTCTGCAAATCGCATAGGCTGGAGTGGTTAATCTCTTCAGTTCCGCTAAGGAAGACCATCTTGTTCCTGTTGCTGTTTATTTTTTTATCTTCTCTTTACACTTTGATAGGGTATAAGCCAAAACTAAATTTTTGTTTAGGGGCTGTTTCTTTCTGAGGATGCTGCCAATAGCTTTTTGAGCAGCTTGTTTTCTTTTGCAAATGTACAGTTCAGGCAGTTTCCAAAGCTAGCTTCTATGCCAAAAAGAGTTTTTTACCATTAAAGTTTAAGACTCCACATGGCATTGTAGCTTGACTCATCTATAAAATACCAACTTTCAAAAAAAGAAATAAAACCCTCTAACTAGCATAATGAATTATTGAAACAAGAATCATCTCCTCCATAAGACAATTCCTGCAAGACAATGTAATGATATTGGTGGGTTAGTTTTTTTACTTACCAATCGGAGCTGTACTCCTCCAGCTGAAATTTCCATTCCTCCATGTTCTTCCAGTGCTTTTACTATGCAGGCAGCAAATGCATGCTCTTGGCCATCCTGTTCTCTGCTTCACTTGACTCTTTCTCCTCTCTTCTTCCCGTCTCATTTTCAGAATGCCTTTGACATCGGCTTCGTACAGAACGTTTTCCAGAGGAGATTGCAGACGTTTCTTGGAGCCCGAATTTTTTGTTACCTTGGCAACAATGTCCTCAATTTTCTTTTTCCATTTTGACTTTCCAGCTTCCTGTCCTGTCTTATAATTTTGTGAAGAGCCAACAGTGGAACTGGTGCCTACAACACTTGGTTCAAGCAACGTCCTGAAAGATGGCTGAAGCGCGCTCAATTTGTCTAAAATGTAAGCCTCCAGTTCAGTGTCTTGCTTCTCCAAATTCAGTTTCTCTGCTGCTTGTGTAGTTGCTAGAAAGTCAAATATTCAAACCGTCAAATTATAACAACTTACAGGAGAATAATGATATGCTTCATCAGAACAATCAAACAAACTACATTCTCAATGTTACAATCTCCTGTAATATTCAAAAACTTATCCTCAAGCAATTAACTGCAGGACTTGCAACCACCCAGCGGGGATTTTGACAGATAACCGAAGAGTTTATATAAAAGAAACCTTGCAGTTGCAAGGATTTCCAGTAAGTCCTTCATAATTAACACGTAAAATATCCTCTGATTTCTATTATCTTTGAGAAAGCTAGTTCCATGTTTTGTGATTAAGTACCATTGAAAATTGTTCATATTTCAACTTTTACCGGCCATAATCATGATAATGGCATTTGAAAGGGGAATTGATTGATGCTGCAAGCAATGGAAATGGTGGTGACACGCACTAATGGCCGCTTCTTTAGTGGTTAAAGGGTATGTAACGCGGAAGCTACTTTCTTGTTTTTGATTCGTTGGGATGAATAAAAGATCTGCATTTAGTTGTCTCAGTTTAAAGCTAATGCACGCGAAACAGATAGCAATTGCATGTAAACAAAAAATTTATGAAAGAATACCTTCTTCCGTTGAAGGCTGGTGGGCAGTTCCAGGGGGAGCATCCAAACAGAAGTTCCTCACATGATTGTTATCAACAGCCGTGGCGCTTTGAACAGAAGCTTCATAAACATCATAATTTTGTAAAACCTTCAGGTCCGTCGGTGTCCGATGTTCTGGACTCTTCTGTAATATTTGAACCCTGTTTCCAGCCACTGAATCAGCACCTTCACTGGTTTCACCAACGCAAACTACATGATATCCCTCGTGCATATTGATTTCAAGCTCTTCTTCGCCTCCCTGAGGATCCTTTTGCTGCTCATTTTCTACTTTCAATTCTCCTTCTGTCACCATTGAACCTAATCCAACTTGATTCGAATTTAATAATTCTTTTAGTTGTGTCGTTTTACCATTTTCCAACTTCCCGATAGAAGCATCCAGCCCATCCCTTGCAACAACTTTAAATTCAAAAGCCCTGCTTTCAGCTACAGTATTTCCTTTTACATTCATGGCCAGGCGCTCCTCTATGGCTCTTTCAATGCTACGACGTCCAGGTATTTCATCACCTTCTGCACTATTTCCTACCCCATGATCTCCAGCTCCAATCATGTTCTTTCATTCTACAGCCCCAGGAACAGAAGTTGAATTCGCAGCTGCTCTTTCATCTGCCAGATATAGTTGGTTTCTACCATGTAACTGCCTGCATCTTGCTCTCAGACGTGGATTCAAAAAGGAGCAGCCAGATTTTTTAGGATTCTTGACCTCTGCTAAACCAAGAAACCTATTAAAATTTATAACTTTCCCATATTTGGAAAAATCCTTAGTAGCGTGGCGTCGTAGAGGAATTGCAATCAGAAGGAAAAAAGCGAACCCCAATAATAAAAGAAACATCAACAAAACCAGTATAGCAGGTGCAATGAACTCATTCAGTATTGATCCAATTGGATCTACAATATATACCTTTTTTTTAAAAAAAAAAAAAAGGCAACTTTATTAGCACTCGGATCTTTATGCCACCTGAAGTCTCTAAGCTAGTTGCTAGAGACTTCTTTTGGCAAATGGTAACAGCCCTGTGCTAGATCATTATATCATCACATACACAAAATTTTAATTAATAGTCCAAATTGGATAATTGTAGCAGATATTGGGTAGATTGCAGATGGAGGCCAGAATGGGTATTCATCAAAAGCAGATCCAGTCTTTCAGATCATGTTGAAGTTTCTTGCTTTGATTAATTTCGATGGTGAACAATCCTGATCTGGTTACGAGAAAGCACCTGATCAAAATTTTAGAAGAAATATTGTTATTTTAATTCATCAATTCTATTTTATAAATATAAACACCCTTTAACTATTTCAGTTGTTATATAGAAGAAACATTGGATATTCGTTGGGTTAAGATCATAGAAATTTTATCGTCAATCTAAATTTCCATTACAATTGAAAAAATTATATATTTAATTTCAAACTATGTAGGCGAGGACCGTTAAAAAAAGAAGTTAATTTATTCATAGTGCAATCACGCTGAAAGGGTATATGGAAAATCTTACAAATAGAAACAAGACGGGCAGGTTTGATCAGAGATATACAAAGAACACGAGATACGCTTAGCATTACTAAAATTTGTTCAATCCCTCAACTTAATAGTTCACTTATGGGCACAAAATTACAACTAACACTGGATGCGGGTGGTAATTTTCAACACTGAACAAAATTCAAGGCTAAAAACCACTTGGCTACAAGTAATGCTGCAGCATCAAGGCACCCCCACTCAGTAACGTCTCTTAATTCAGTCCTGGAGAACTTTATAATACTAATTTACAGATGAGCAGCATACAAACTGTACCCATAGGGGCCTACCCTTCACCTTCCTTTTCTCTGTCTTAATATCAGCTGGATACCTTGCAGGCGAGTTCCATTCTTTCCCTGCTTCCGTATTGGTTGGCTCAGCCACAGATGTTTCAGGGCCCAGAATTGAGCTGACTTTGGTACCCAACGCTCCATTATCTTTGGCTACTTTTTCCTCTCTTGGAATTACAACAGCTGGGTTTTCTTTTGCGTTAGGCGACTTCGGTTTGGTTTCACTGTTGGCTTCACCCAGTAGGTTCTTCAAAGGCGTGTGCTGCTTTGCATTCCAGTTAGTTACCTTTGCTATGATCTCTTCATTCTTCTTTCTTCCTTGAGACTCATTTGCCACGTAAGCAAGAGAAGGAAACCAGCCAGCTTGCAGAGGTGCGGCTCTGGGGTGTTGTTCGTTTTGTGCTGTCTGGATTTCAGAAGCAGCAACTTTTTGGTCACCGCCTCCAGGCTCAACCAATGTCATGAAAGATGGCGGCTCAAATTCATCTGATTTATCAAAATGTTGTCCCTCAGATGCAAGTTTTGACTTCTTTATGTTGTCTTTCTCTGCTTCTGCCGAAGCATGTGAACCAGTTGATGGTAAAGTTTCAGTGTCGACAACGGCTGGGTAATCTGATTGAGTTGAAAGAACTGTTCCGTGCAGAAAAACAATAAACCATCTTAAGTCTCAGCCATCTAAGTCAAGACTATTTCTAGAAATATGCACACACACACACACAACCATACATTTTACTGCATACATAATTCATGATTGAGTATCCTACAACCTAAAGTAGCCTACTTCAGATCGAACTGGTTCTAAACTTCATATAAGTTTATAAATGCTTAGTAAAGTTAGATTAGATATTCTTCATCGTAGTAGGATAAGTTTATACCACAAAAGTTCTCACCACATATTTATTGAGAAAGAAGATGCTGACGTACCTGAAACAGATCCCCATTGGCCTTCCAAACTATCAGTTTGACTACTTGATTCAACTGAAACATCAACTACAGTTGTATCAAGTTGATGTTTAACAAAGCCGTTATCAGCCTCTCCTGGCAAAGTTATGGTGCTAATCCCAGAAGCATCCACTCTAGACCCTCCGGTATGGCTATCATCAACAGCACCAGAACTTTGACTGGTAGGCTCGGCATCTGACGGCAAATGATTCAACTCTTTCTTTAACTGGTCCTCTGAAGTTCTCCCAAATTCATTTCCTCCACTGTGATCTAATGCAGATGCCATAAGATCTTTACCAGCACACTCTCCCTGTACCTTGTTATCCCTATTTATTTCGCATTCCTTTATGTCATCTTGACTGTTTGAAACTCTATCCAACTGTGGGCCTTCAGTCTCAGATAAGGTTCTCACATATTCATTATTCACTTCTTCTGTGACAACTGGGGATTGATGATGAGTGCTACTGGATTCAAATGCAGAGTTGGTTTTCATTGAAATGTATCCCTCCTCCGATCCTTCCCCACTTTCAACTACATCAATATCATATTTTTCAGCTTTTCTTGTCCTAATATCATTAGAATTGTCAACTTCAAATAAGTTGGATGCTGAATTAGTTTGGGGGAGAGAAGAATTATTAGTAGATTCACATAATGTTTCAGTGTTTTCCACATAATTCCCATCATCAATTCTCCTGTCTTTGTTGCTCCCTGCTACATCAATTGCCCCAGTTCTAGTGCTTTCAGGAATACCCATATCATCACTGCCAACTACATTATTTAACTTTCTGGCCTCAGCATCTGCAGGAGGAACCATAGGATTCACATCAGGTACAACATTTATCATGCTTCCCGAAAAACCTGTCTGATGTAAATCATCAGTAACATAAACAGGCTGCTGTTCTTGAAGAGAGTAGACTTTGTGGTCCTTCTCATTCTCACTTGTATCAGCATCAACAGGAGACCCTAATGCATTAGACCCTTTATTGATCTCAAGCACATCAGCTTTCCCCTCAACAAGCACTTCTTTAACCATAGCCTCATTATCCCCACCAAGTTTATGGCTAACTTCAACATCATGCATTTGTGAAGTATCTACCTTAATGTTTTCATCCAACTGATTTGACCAGAAAGTATCTGATTTCTCCTGAGAAACATGGTCTCTGACTTCATATTCCGTACCAATGATTATTTCTTCAGAAGCCAAGGCCTCCAATTGGGGTAATTTGACTCCCTTATGATCTTTAAAACCTTCAAGCTTGATTTCAGCATTGTCAACAATAGGAATATCATCAGGGACTGAAAGCACATAAACACTTTCATTTTCCTTTTCCTCTTTGTCGTAGACCTCATTTGAATTGACAGAAGTGGCAAAGTCTGTAGCTTGTGCTGCATCAGTCTTCATTTGAAAGGTATCTGCAGACACATCCATTGGCTTAGTAGGTTCATCTTTAAGGGAAAGATTATCTATGACCTTGTTGAGGGCCAATTTATCAGTATTCTCCTCTAATTCAACAATTTTGTCAGCCAGCCCACTCTCTGAAGTTATATCCTCTCTCTTTTCAGATGTTATACTGGCATATTCACAGTTTGATGCCACAACATCCATTAGGTTTCTCTTTCTTGGGTTTCCCTTTCCATCAGTCTCTTCCTCGCCATTTTCACTCATTGCCATCTTAGAAGCCAACCTGTCGCTAAACTCTTCCTTTGATTGAACAATATCATCAGTCAGAACTGTATCTGAAGTTCCCTCCAGTCTCTTTTCAGACACAAATACCGATTCAGATAATTCGCCACAATGTTGACTAGGCAGAACAGAGCCACCCGCTAGGTTTTTGTTTAACTTGCCTTTTTCATTTTCAATTGCATCAGTCTCTTGCTCAATAGAGCATTCTACCACACTATGCACAGCACTGACTTTCCTGCTCTCTTCTGAGACACCTGTTATTGTTTCTGGTTTTGTGAGGACCACATCACATGCAGAACCATTCCTATCATCAGAATCTTTACTATAGCTCAAGCCAATGTCTTGGTGCTCCAGTGTGCCACTCGACATAATAGGAATATTTTCTAGAACAGCATTCACATTTTGGCTTGTGTCAGCTGGATTCTGTGGTGGTTGAAGAATATCTGCATAGGTAGATGAAACCAAATTTTTAAAGTTAGATCAACACTTATGCTAGAAAATATACCAATTGACACCTCAATCAATGTTGTCCACCCAAAAAGAACTGAAAATTTAGTGAGAGTTTCATTTCTTTTATTCTGAATCTAAATGACAAGAATGGTGATTTGCATGTAACCTTATGTGCTATGGTTTGGCAAACTTAGCCTATTATACACACTAGATGTCAGATACAGGCTGGAAATTGATATAATATCCTTGAAGCACCCAAAGCAGTAAATCTCTAATCCAATACAAAACTTTTTTCTTAGTCTTGTGTTACATCCTAAGGTGTTGTTTGGGTGTCTGTAGCATAGGCTTGGATCAGGTTCAAATCAATAAGAATAAGTAAATAAGTGGATAGATAAAAATTCCCCTTTAGGTTGGTTCAGGAGCATCAAAAAGCAGAACAAAACTGAAGCACAGTTCATAACATGATACATATTAAGTATTTTATAACTTAATTTTAAAATTTTTGAAAATTTTGTAGCAACACAGTGAATTCAGAAGCATAATGCAACCATGTGATTGGTGTCACATGTGTCACCTTTCAAATTCTAGCAGTTAGTAAATCAACAGAAGAAGCTAACACATGGTGCAAGCATCTGCCACAAACTTTGAAACAAGCACTAAACCTCATGACTTGCTATCTACAACATAAGACATAGTGTCGTTTTCCAGAAAAATGGAACTTCAAAAATAATACGATCATTTTTGAAAAATTTCAGTCAGTCATCCTGAAGTCATAATCACCAAAATAGTAATGACCTCCATCATTTATATACAGGGATAGTCCAATTAATCTTCAAATTGGTACAGGCCAACTCAGTTTTGAATTTACAAAATAACCAATCAAACAAATAAAAACTTACATCAAGTTTGGGCAGATTAGTCATATAGTCCAATTGAATTTTATCATACTCACCTACTACGGTTCTCTCTTTAAAACAAACAACAATAAAACATACAATTTCAAGTTACTCTTTTCTGATTCCTCCCTCCTTTCTCTCTTCTAATCCTATTTTGAATGCTTTGTTCTCATACACTCACGTGTATGAGTATGCAGCAGGCTAGTAATAAAATAACATAAGTTTGTCTTCATTTAATGTCACATCTATTTGTAAAATCAAGTCTATTCTTTGATATAATAGCCAGAAACTACTGGAATGGAGACAAACTACCGCTGAGCCTTGCATATATGCAAATTAGATATGCCATTAAATCCACAAGCAACTGACATAATTAAATTTCTCAGACAAACCATTCATTTGGTCACCTAACACGCAACACATGTCCACACCCAAAATTGCCAACATCAATTTATTGTCAAGTCTCATCCAAAACTTACCGGTATCTTCACAGTCTTTAAAAGAAATGGTGGCAGTAAGATCCTTCTCATCTATCTTGTCTGCTTTGCTAGCATTATCCAAACTGTCCTGCCTTCCCTTACCACTGTCTTGAAATTCCATTGCAGCATCTGAAAAGACTTCATCTTCAGATCTATTCGACATTGCTCCAATTCCACTGATACTTTTCTTCAGACTACCGCTTTCCAGAACTTTTGGAACTTGAGCAACTAGATTCACCAAAAGTAACACATTAGATAATTAGTTCAACTAATACTCTCATGCTTCCCCCCAATCCCTTTAAAATTCAACAAATTACCCCAGCTAGCGCTTTTTTTTTTTTTTTGATCGATCCAACTAGCCCATTTATTTATATCAAAATTCAAAATTTACCTTCTCCACCAATATACAAAGAGACCATGATTATGATAAAAGCGGAAACGCATACAGTTAGGAAATGAGACATGTGTGCTTACTTGGGGATTGGTGATCCTCATCAGAAGGTGTTTCATCATCAGAAGCAGTTGAAAGGGTAATATCCCCTGAGTCAACTAGCTTGTAACCTTCAATGTTTCCACAGATCTTCTTGTGAGCACGCCTGTGTCTTGCACTAGGATGTTGGTTTGGAAAAGTCCACCCACATTTGTGACACAAATGAACTCCATGGCTCTCATGCCCTGCAAAATCAAGGAAATCAAATTAACCAGTTTTAAAGATGAAAATGAAGAAAAAAAAAAAGGTAAACCAGGACTTATACATATATATATATGTATGTATGTATATGGAGAAATAAGCATAGTTTAGAAAGCGTAAAATTAGAACCACAAAAGAAAATCAGAAAACAATGAAAAAAAATGGTTATTTTTAGAAACAAGAAGAAACCCATATAAACAAAATAGTTCTTGAGAAAAAAAAAAAGAAAACAAAATTAATGGCAGAAGGAAGAGCAACGTTGCAGTTTTTTCAAGAAACAAGAAAACCCAGAAATAGTTTTTCATACTAGCAAATAAGTAACCAATACAAAGTGGAAAAGGCAAACAACTTCTAGTACCCAAAATGATGATAAAGCCATGAAAATAAAACCAAATCATGCACAAAAAAGAGAGGAAAAAGAAAAACCTGAGGAATGATTTTTTCCCTGATCTTGGCGGTCCATGACAAAAACAATTATGAACAAGAAGAAACAAAGTTCTGAGTTTTAGAGAGTGTTTTGAGACAAGAAACTGGAGAGAAAGGAAGGCGAAGAGACTAAACCAAAACCAAAGGAAGGATTTTTCCACAAAGAAAATCAAAACCAACGAAGGAAGACTGACTTTTGTGGAGTGAGTGTATAGTAAGTAATAATAGTGAAAAGGCCAGAAGAGAAAAAGCCTTTTTCTTTTTCTTTTTCTTTTGTGTAATGCATATGGTGGTGGGCTCTTAAACTCCTAAAATGGGACTGTACGGAACACTGATGGGTCTCTTTGATGAGAACGGCTTATCCTGTACCCCATGTGCGCATGTTATCAACTGCCTCTGGCCTTTTTTTCAATCGTTATCTGCTAGTACTAACTACTCCATGAATGAGAGTTTTAAGAGGTTGATAGTGAAGGGTTGAACCTAAGCGAATTCTGTACTCGATGAATTTATGGAAATGTTTATTTCTCCCTTTAAAAGGAAGAATCGAGGGCCATATTATTTGGTGATAATTGTCTAAAGAAGTTTAGAGTTCCATGTATAGGCATGCCATTGGTGTAAAACAGAATGAGAAAAAGAGTTAATGTTACTCATTCTAGAAACTAATCAATCATCTTTGTAATGTTTAGTATCCAAATCTTATGATGTACTACAATGAATTGAGTTAAGGAATTAGAGAGTTAAACCTACTATGTTATAACCCAATCAGCCAATCATTTTTATAAAGAAAAATGGGAAAGAAATAAATATATGTACTTAGTATTTGACATTAAATTTTAACCTAGTTACAGTTCATATTTACATCAAAAACATATATAAATAAACTACAGGCAGTTGCAGGTGATTGAAACCTTGGTTGCACATGGAGGCACCCATGACTAACGTGCACCGCTCTGCCAAAATCAGATCTTTCAATTTTCGGGAAACTATAAACCCACAGAGCTGTGAGACATTTATCTCCAACAGACAACGGAAACGTAATCTTGACTGAACAGCTAAATCAAATGTAATGTAAATAAACCCCAGCCACCAGACGGAGTCCAACTGTAACAACTTTGCCCAATCAGGAGCCGCTGTTACACGGATGCGTTTCCCACAAACGACGCAATCTTCGCTCCTCCTTACGCCCTTTTTGTTTTGTATAGGAAGTTGCCGTTATACTACAAACGACACCCACTTTGACCTAACCAATGCGACAGAGATGTGCTGCCTAGTGTATAATGCTACGTTGTACCGTGAGCACACACCTAAAGGCCAAATACGCCTTTTTATCTCATAGGGAATAGGAAATATTCATGTGTCTCATGCTTGTAATTAATCTCTATTACACCCTACGCTATCCCTTCCCACGATAGGTCTTTTTTCCCGTTGGAAATACTATCTATAATGATTAAGACAAAATAGGCTTTTTAATCTCTCTAAATTATTAAAGTAATTCAGAATCTAATTGAATGACAAGGATAACTGTCACATCATTTTACTTATTCTTTTATAATTATTTTTTTGTGTTTGGTGAAGACCAAAATGATTTTGATGTCAACAAACGGCAACGATTGAGGACAGGGACAACAACAAAATCTGAAAAAAAAAATATTACACCAATCCTTAAATATTCAACATTAGTAATAATTTTAAAATTTTATATAAAAAATATTAAAAAATTATATTATATACTTGGAGTTATATATATTTATAATATTAAATAAATAAAAATTGAACCATCATCTTACCATCGTCACGAGGTTCATCACCATCCATGGTCACCCTTGGACTATTATCACTGCCCCAAACCATCTCGAAGACCTTCTGTTCTACCAAACCATGGCCCAACCTAGCTTGGATGGTCTTAAGATCCATCTAGGGAAAAAGGGGCCAGAAAAGAAGACGGAAGGAAGCATCTGGATAACTCCAGAGAAGAGAAAGAAAGAAAGAAGAAAGGAATAGAATTTTTCTGCACTGTCGCCGGTTGTTAATTTACTTTTAAATTGTATTCTATTGCTTTAGTTAGCAATAAATTTTTTTCATTTGCTTTTGGAAACTATAATTAAGGTCCTGTAGTTAAGTTTTAAAGCGATCCGTGGGTAATCTTATAATTTTTTTTAATCTTAAAGTTGAAAATGATTAATAACAATATGATATTTTAGATGGATATTTTATTATTTATTTTATGAAAGTTCAATAGTGATATATGAAATTAATTGCGGCTTGATTAACTGCAAATATGCATTCATAGATTTAAAAACCATTCTTTTTGAGTTATCATTTAATTAACAAATATAATTACTGTGATTAATTAACATTACGGCATGGCGTGGGTTGCACACTAACCCATGAATGAGACCATTCATGTGACTGATGCTGATCCTGTTAACGGTACAGATCCCCCTCTACTTTGAGCACAGGAGAGAACATTTGCTCAATCGATTTCTCAAAGTAGAGTAGGGTGTGTGCTTTGCTTCAAAAAGGTCGGCAATATTCCATAGACTGTTTTCAATAATTAATTTCACTATTTGCATGTTTTTACAAAAATTGATAACAAGTAATTCTTAAAAAAAGTTAATTATAAACTAACTAATTTTAAAACTAGTTATCTTCTAAATTTTTTCAATAAATTTTTTACCATAAAATCATAAAAATATCAATATTTTTCTTCTACAATATTTTTTCAATATTAAAAATATTATATATAAATAATATTTAATATTATTTATTTATTTATTTCTCATCGTATTATTATGCTGATTAATTTATTAAATGAATAAATTAGAATTTAAAAATGAAAAGAAATGATAGATTTTCATGTGTGAAAAAATAATTTTGTATACTATATAATTTTTTTAATTATTTTGTATCATATTAAAAATTATAATATCTTAGTAGAAATAGTTATAGTGATATAATCGTTATAAAATAATTACATAAAAGTAGTTAATGATGCGTTGTTGAGAAAAATAATAATAAAAAAGAGATAAAAAATGATACTTTATTGTTTTGTGAGATCCATATCACAAAAAATAGAAGATAATATTATCTACGTGAGATTCATGGAAAGATAGATGAGAAAAGCTTCACGTCCTTCTTGAATTAATATTTTACGCCAGTCAATTTAATTTTTTTCATATATTTGTAAAATATTTTACATTTATGAAAGTTTTCATTATTTTAATTATCCAAAGAACTTTTAAACTTTATGAAACTTTAAATGAGAAATGACTTCTTCTAATTATATAGACTAAACATAACAGACTTTGACACCTAAAACATTAAAAAAAATATTTTGCAAAAATAAACTCCAAAAATCCCAAGAGTACTTTACTGATTATGTTTCAAAATTCTATATATCATAGAAAAAAAATCTACATTTTCCATTTGGCCGAATAATCTAGTTCCAGTGCTATCGGAACCACCCAACAAAAACCCTCCGCTACCAGAAAGCACACTTTCTATTTCCCTCTCTACGTGTTTGTCATTTCTTAATTCTGTCAAAGCCCAAAACCTCACTCTCTGCTGTTTACTCCTCTCTTTCCATAAAATTTTCCCGAGAAAATGAACTCCGCTACCGACTCCATAACCCCAAAATTTTTCTCACCATTAAAACAACCCCCTCCTCTCCTGAACCTCCAGCAAGCGTTCTCTAACCTCCAAACCCACTGCTCTTCTCTCCTCCAAGAAACTCATCGTCACTTGAAGGCCTCTTTTGACTGCACTTTTTCTCACTTTAATCCACCTTCTTTTTCTCCAAAAGGCCCAGTTTTTGCTCGAATTGTTGATTCTAGCGAGACCCAGCTTGATTTGAGTAAAAAATCAGGGGTTACCATGTCGGCTGACGTAATAGAAGAGAGATTGGCTGGGGTTCCGGTTTATGCTTTGAGTAATTCGGAGGAGGAATTCGTGTTGGTTTCGGGCGTTTCGACTAAAAAGTCACTCGGGTTGTTGTGTTTCAAGAAGGAGGATGCTGAGGCTCTTTTGGAACAGATGAAGAGTATGGATCCTGGCATGAGAAAAGGAGGTTCTAAAGTGGTTGCTGTTGCTCTCAACAAGGTCATTTTCTTTCTTTCCTTCTTTTTAAATGCGTTTAATTGATTGAATTTGTATAGAAAAGTTAGAAAGGTGTGTGGAGTACACTAAGAAGCTAATGCTCTGTTTCATTGTTGCTTTTGATAATCCTTGGAGGAATCAAACCTGGATCCGGGTTTTGCAGGTTTTCCAGCTGAAGGTTGACGGCGTGGCATTAAGGTTGATACCAGAGTCGGCTCAGATAAAAAATGCACTTAGAGTGAGTGGTTACTTATAGAATGAGCAAATTTCTCAACTATTTTCCTTCTTGTAGTATGTGGATAAAGTGAGTTTTATGCTTTCTTTTTTGGGTTTTTCTAAGTTTGAAGATTAATGGGACTGTCTGCACTGCATGGTGGCCATTAGATCAATTCAACTGAATATACGTGTTGTGTTAAAGCTCAGCATTATTTTGATCTGTAAATGGATGAATGCTATATTCTGTCTTCTTTGTTTCATGTAACACGTGATAGGTTTTAATCCTGTAACCCACATTAAGGCAGATGCCCGACATGAGGACTTGAGCTACCTATGATCTTAAGCCTTTTACCACCTGACCAGAGGTTTGACTGGTATATGCAAAAGAGATCGTCTTACGAATATTTTTTAGTGTAAAACTAATTTGCATGGTCTCATTTCCTGGGAAGAGAATTATGTTTTGGTGCCTAATCTTCTTCAGTGTCTGCATGTAAAATTATCATTTCAATATACTTGTTCTCCTGTAGAACCTTTGTAATTGTTGGCTGGGATATCTATGTTAAAATAGCAGAGCTTAATGGCAATTACTTCTTCATCGTGCTTCACTTAATTTATATCTGTAGTTTCTGTTTTTGATTAACAACTGTGCTACGAAAGAACTGGTGCATTATTTAAAAATAAAATCCTTTACCTATGTGATTTTAGAAAACCTTTTAAGTTCCCAGAGATTTGGAGGATCTCTATCAACCCATAAATATGAAGTATAGAACTTAGCATATTGGAGAACTCAACTTTTGGTTCAGAAGTATGGTGAAAGAAATCACACTAATGTGTCTTTTTCGGAGATTTTGCACAGTTGCTGCAGTACTAGCTATGTTCACAACATTTATGAGGTCACTCTTTTCTTCTCTCAGTTACAAAGGCTAATTAATTTTATTGTTCTTTGTTCAATTTAGTTTTCTTCTTCTTTTTTATGTTTGCATGTCTGTGCACAAACAGCCATACTCCTCTGAAAATGTGCCATGGTCTTGGGACCGGAGATACAACAAGAAGGATGTTTATGGTCAAGTTTGGCGTCGGCTAGTTTAACTGTGTGCTTTCAAAGATATCCTGATTTCATTAAATTGCACATATAGAATTCTGTGTAGTCATAAGCTGTGTCGACAGGAACAATGGCTGGCTCATTTCGGCCAAACTCTAAATGGGTAAAAAGCTTGCTAACCAAATAGCATTTTCTGCTAACTTAACACTCCTTTACCCGACATGACAAGATATTATGGTATGTTTTCACTCTCAAAAATAATCCATGATCTGTGCATGCACTTGTCGAGATTGATAGTGTTTATATTTACCAATTCACTCGCTGCTCGTAAATTATGTACTAAACTATGTATACAAGAAAATGATTTTTGTTATTTTTTTCTCTTAATAGGAAAGGGAAAGGGCTGGTTTCTCTGATGATGGCTTCCCTGGCGTTCCAGTTTTCCAGGTCTGGCAGTGTTTAATCATATGCAGCATGTGTATTTCCTTGTGCGCTTTAGTTATTTGGGAACAGAAAACATCAAATAACATACGAAATTATGCGGTAGCTTATGGTAGTTATGATCATTCTCTACTTAAAAAAGGAACTGAATTAATCTTGGTGCACATGAATTCATGTGGTTGTTGTGTTTTTTTAGTGAGATAGAGCATTAGCATTAGCAATGGCTAGAGAACATGGATTTGTAAATCCTTTATGCGTTTGTGCCTGCAATGTCTGGTCCTTCCTGCTCTTCCATCATAATCTGGTTAAATCATTGATTGAAAGCTCTGGGTTTCTGCATGATTAATTAAAATAACGTTTTTGTTGCCACATGTTGTGGAATTTCATGCACTTTAAAATTAATCTGAGGTGGCCTTTACAATTGTATCCATTTTCTGTCTGGGTCAATTGTTTTGGAATTTGATCCTTTGCTTGGCTGGGTCATAGAGCCTGGAGATGTGTTGCTATTTAGCTGCATCTGCTGTAAACATCATAACTTCGGAGAGAATGGCTGTCCTCCTGCAGTTTGATTTGTTACATTTGCACCTGAGCATCACCTTGACTTGATACTTGTATGAATTTCTAGGCTAACATTTGGAATTGTTGAAATATTTGGCTGTCAGTCTAGGAGCTTGATATTAAGAAGTCAGAACAAGAGCTATCGACCAGTTTTCTTTAGAAAGGTGGGTAAATAGATAGCCTTCTTATACATACAGTATTCATGCTTAGTCTTCATGCTGTTATTTCGGATCTTCTTACATTTTGAAGTTGTTTTAGGAGGATTTAGAGCAATCCCTTCTGAGAGCTTCCCGCCAGCAGAATCAATTGAATCCTGCTTTTAGACCGGGGGACATTCAGGTATGCTGCCAATTTCTCTATAAGAATGCTTGGGACTGTATGCTGTCCATTTGTTTAATAAAAATGATTTCATTACTCACAGGTATGTGTATGTACACTTAGGTATACTTGATCTAATGTCTCTTGAAGATTTAACTTTCCTTACACTGTATATTACAAAATTCACAGGTTGCTGTTTTTGAGGAAATAATTAAGGGGATGAGAGTAAGTGGCTTCTTTTAATAATTTCTATTTGACGTTTTGTTTGATAGAGTAGAAAAATGGAGCTTTAGGGGGAAGAAAGGTTGATTGGTTTTAACCGTAAAGCTGAAAAAACAATGAAAATTTGCAGGATGGTTCAACGTCAAAGTGGGATGATGTTGTTTTCATCCCTCCCGGTTTTGATGTTTCAACTGATCCCACTCAACAACAATAGGCAACTGCATGAGTGGGTAAGACATAATAGGGGGACTAACTTTCTATGCTTGCACCCTGTTTCTATAGAGATTTGATTTTCATTTGTACGACAACTATGCAGATGGTCTGTCAGGAGTAGTGACTATGCTGGCCTTCTTCAGCTGTGGTGACAAGCTTGGGTGCTCAATGCTCTTTCCCTGATTAGTTCATTTCTGATCTTGTTTCAGAGAAGTAAATTGTGCTACAGCTCAGTCTTGTAGATAGTAGGTTTGAATCTGCTTAACGTTCAAGATGCTTAGGGAAGAAAAAGTGAACACGCATAGAGACGCCCAATTGCCAATGTGGCCTTAGATCGTATGGTATATTAGGTTTTGAGTAATACACCCAATTAGGAAATGATAAAAAGTTAGAAAACAGCAAATTTAAAACATCTGACCCAAAGTTTGCATAATATGTGTACACTTCCTCTTTGAATTTTCATGCCCCTGTTCTACTTTGGTTGATGCTAAATCCGCCATTTTACTTTTATTTCTTCAATCAATCAGGTACCTGAGCTTTTATTCATTTATTCTATCAAATTAAGTATAAAATGAAT
>NW_018397264.1:2748982-2749411 GCF_002168275.2 Theobroma umbraticum
CAAATTGATCGATTTATAAATCTTAATTTTTATTATTTTTTAATTTTTATTTTAATTATGTGAAAATATTATATTATTTTCAATCAATTAATGGTTTAATGTATTTAATCATCTCTAACAATTATTGGTTTGTCACTTATTTTTCTTATTTTCAATCAACATATTTAATGATTGTTAATAATTATTTTTTTATATATATAATTAATTATTTCTTTTTCAATGTATAATATCTATTTTTAAATTCTTCTTTTCTCATTTACTGTTTCTTCCCTCTTCATTTAACTTCAATATTTCTAATACACAATAAGTATGTTATATGTTATTATTTTCATAAAATCAGGAGTTTTATTTGTAATTAACAATAAATATTCAACAATTAAGTATTATTGTTATAATATTTATGAATTTTTTTTATTTTAATTTAAAATT
>NW_018397264.1:2749421-2751830 GCF_002168275.2 Theobroma umbraticum
TATTATATTATTTTTATTTTATGTTAAGTTAAAAATTTTGATTGTTAATTTTGCATTAATCATTTAAAAAATATAAAAATTGTGTACATTTCAAAAAGTTAAAAGAATAAAAATTTAATAATTTTTTTAATATCAATAAAAAAAGATTTCATCGAATATTTTGCTTTAAGTTTTTAAATTTATTGAACCGTCCTTAGTAGCGACGGTCAATATCCCATTAGTTAGATTGGCTGCTTTGGCATTTCTTAGGGGAAAGAAAACCATACATGAACCCTACAAGATATTTATCTACGCTTTCTCAATATTGCAACGTTAAGATTATCCTTTTATGCTCGTTGCTGCAGGCTGGTAAGGTAAGATACATATATACATGAATGAGAGTTTTAAGAGGTTGATAGTGAAGGGTTGTACCTAAGCGAATTCTGTACTCGATGAATTCATGGACATGTTTGTTTCTCCCTTTAAAAGGAAGAATCGAGGGCCATATTATTTGGTGATAATTGTCTAAAGAAGTTTAGAGTTCCATGTATAGGCATGCCATTGGCGTAAAAAAGAATGAGAAAAACAGCTAATATTACTCATTCTAGACACTAATCAATTATCTTTGTAATGTTTGGTATCCAAATCTTCTGATGTACTACAATGAATTGAGTTAAGGAATTAGAGAGTTAAACCTACTATGTTATAACCCAATCAGCCAATCATTTTTATGAAGAAAAATGGGAAAGAAATAAGTATATGTACTTCGTATTTGACATTAAATTTTAACCTAGTTACAGTTCAAATTTCTTTAATTTGTTTTGTACTTTTGGCCAATTTTAATGCAGTGTATTAAAAGGAAGGAGAAAGATCTTTCAATTCTTGGGAAGCTCTAATCACATATCTGTGAGACATTTATTCCCGACGGACAACGGAAACGTAATCTTGACTAAACAGCTAAATCAAATGTAACGTAAATAAACCCCAGCCACCAGACACAGTCCAATCGTAACAACTTTGCCCTATCAGTAGCCGCTGTTACACAGATACGTTTCCCACAAACGACGCAATCTTCGCTCCTCCTTTACGCCCTTTTTGTTTTGTATAGGCAGTTGCCGTTACACTACAAACTACGCCCACTTTGACCCAACCACTGCGACAGAGATGCGCTGCTTAGTGTATAATGCTACGTTGTGTACTGTGACCGCGCACCTAAAAGCCAAATACGCCTTTTTATCACATAGGGAATAGGAAATATTCATGTGTGTCGTGCTTGTAATTAATTTCTATTACACCCTTTGCTAATCCCGTCCCACTATAGGTCTTTTTGTCTGTTGAAAAACTATATATAATGATTGAGACATAATGAGTTTTTTAATCTCTCTAAACTATTAGAGTAATGCAGAATCTAATTGAATGACAAAGGTAACTGTCACATTTTTTCCTTTTTTTTAATTATTTTTTGTGTTTGGTGACGGTCAAAATGATTTTGATGTCAATAAATAGCAAGGATCGTAGATAAGGAAAACAATAAAATTTCAAAAAAAATTATATTAATTATAATTTCTAAATATAATTATGATGATTAATTAACATTAATTTAGAATGATCAACACACCGACATGGGGTGGCTTACACACTAAACCATGAGTAAGAGCATTCATGTGAGTGAATCACAGATTGATGGCGGTCCTGTTAATGGTACAGACCCTCTACTTTGAGCACAGGCGATAATATGAGCTCAATCGCTTTCCCAAAGTAGAGTAGGGTGTGTGCTTTACTTCACCAGGGTAGGCAATATTCCATAAACTGTTTTCAATAATTATCTCACTATTTGCATGCTTTTACAAAAAATTGATAACAAGTAATTCTATAAAAAAAAAAAGAAGTTAATTATAAGCTAAATAATTTTAAAACTAATATTCAATTAATCCAAACTAGCAAAATGGAGTACACTTTGCTTACCTTATGTAATCCAACAAATTAAAAGAAATTTCTCAAAATTTTTTATGAGATCAGTATCACAAAAAATTAGAAGATAATATTATCTACTTAAGAACGATGAGAAGATAGATAAAAAATGTTCTACGCTCTTTTTTAATTAATATTTTATGTTAATTAATTTAATTTTTTTCATTAATTTATAAAATATTTTATATTTATGAAAGTTTTTTTTATTTTAATTATTCAAAAAACTTTTCAACTTTAAATGAGAAATGATTACTTCTAATTATATAAACTAAACATAACAGACTTTGACACCCATAACAATTAAAAAAAATATTTTGCAAAAATAAACTCCAAAAATCGCAAAAGTACTTTTTTCTACATTTTCCATTTGGCGGAATAATCTAGTTCCAGTGTTATCGGAACCACCCAACAAAAACCCTCCCCCACCAGAAAACGTACTTTGTATTTCCCTCCCTCCGT
>NW_018397264.1:2751930-2753732 GCF_002168275.2 Theobroma umbraticum
ACAATTCCAAATGTTAGCCTAGAAATTCATACAAGTATCAAGTCAAGGTGATGCGCAGGTGCAAATGTAACAAACCAAACTGCAGGAGGACAGCCATTCTCTCCTAAGTTATGATGTTTACTGTAGATGCAGCTAAATAGTGACACATCTCCAGGCTCTATGGCACAGCCAAGCAAAGGATCAAATTCCAAAAAAATTGACCCAGACAGAAAATGGATACAATTGTTAAAGCGCATGAAATTCCACATGTGGCAACAAAAACATTATTTTAATTAATTATGCAGAAACCCAGAGCTTTCAATCAATGATTTAACAAGATTATGATGGAAGAGTAGGAAGGACCAGAAAAGTGTTGACCAACAGATATTGCCAGCTCAAATGCATAAAGAGTATAGGCAATGCATGTTCTCTAGGCAATGCATAAATGCATGTTCTCTAGGCAATGCTAATGCTAATGCTCTATCTCACTAACATGAATTCATGTGCACCAAGATTAATTCAGTTCTGTTTATAACTACAGAATGATCATAACTTCTATAAGCTACCACATAATTTTGTATATTATTTAATGTTTTCTGTTTCCAAATAACTAAAGCGCACAAGCAAATACACGTGCTGCATATGATTAAACACAGCCAGACCTCGAAAACTGGGATGCCAGGGAAGCCATCATCAGAGAAACCAGCCCTTTCCCTTTCCTATTAAAAGAAAATATAACAAAAATCATTTTCTTGTATCAGTGAGCGAATTGGTAAAACATAAACACTATCAATCTCAACAAGCGCATGCAGGGAACATGGATTATTTTTGAGACTGAAAACATACCATGATATGTTGTCATGTCAGATAAAGGAGTGTTAAGTTAGCAGAAAATGCTATTTGGTTAGCAAGCTTTTTACCCTTTAAGAGTTTGGCCAAAATGAGTCAGCCATTGTTCCTGTCGACACAGCTTATGACTATACAGAATTCTATATGTGCTTTCTAATGAAATCAGGAAATCTTTGAAAGCACACAGTTAAACTAGCCAAGGCCAAACTTGACCGTAAACATCCTTCCTGTTGTATCTCCAGTCCCAAGACCATGGAATGTCTTCAGAGGAGTATGGCTGCTTGTGCACAGACATGCACAGATAAAAAAGAAGAAAACTAAATTCAATGAAGAACAATAAAATTATTTAGCCTTTGTAACTGACAGAAGAAAAGAGTGACCTCATAAATGTTATGACCATAGCTAGTACTGCAGCAACTGTGCAAAATCTCCCAAAAAAACACATTAGTGTGATTTCTTTCAACATACTTCTGAACCAAAAGTTGAGTTCTCCAATATGCTAAGTTCTTTACTTCATATTTATCGGTTGATAGAGATCCTCCAAATCACTAGGAACTTAAAAGGTTTTCTAAAATATAAGGATTTTATTTTTAAGTAATGCACCAGCTCTTTTAGAGCACAATTGTTAATCAAAAACAGAAACTACTGACACTTTGGCTACTTATAAGGGCTTCATTCAGTTTGTAATAGAAACCCAACAATTAGAGGTAAGAAAAATTGCAGATATAAATTAAGTGAAGCACAATGAAGAAGTAATTGCCATTTAGCTCTGCTATTTTAACAGAGGTATCCCAGTCAACAATTACAAAGGTTCTACAGGAGAAAAAGAATCTTGAAAGTGATAATTTTAAATGCAGACACTGAAGTAGATTAGGCTCCAAAAGATAATTCTCCTCCCAGAAAATGTGACCATGTAAATTAGTTTCACACTAAAAAATATTCATAAGATAGTCTCTTTTGCATATACCAGTCAA
>NW_018397264.1:2753742-2753901 GCF_002168275.2 Theobroma umbraticum
AGGTGGTAAAAGGCTTAAGATCATCTGTAGCTCAAGTCCTCATTGCGGGCATTTGCCTTAGTGTGGGTTATAGGATTAAAACATATCACGTGTTACATGAAACAAAGAAAACAGAATATAGCATTCATCTACTTACAGATCAAAATAATGCTGTGCTTT
>NW_018397264.1:2754001-2758669 GCF_002168275.2 Theobroma umbraticum
AAGTATGACCACTTTATGTCATTGGAGGGACCTCTCCTCTGCCAATCATCTGCTTTAATTAGCTTTTAGATTATACTGGTTTGTGTGACTAGACTCTCCATTTTGGGCTTAAACAATGTCGTTTACTGATGGTCTTGAAGCAGAAGGTTAGGCAGTACAAATTTATTATACTATTTAAGATAGTAAAATCATGGACATTTGACACTGATGTCAGTTTTATTTTATCAGCATTTAGCAGCCGTTACTATCAAATGAGTAGTAGCAAGGCTTTTAATCAACTCTGAAGTGCAGTGCTTTTTTTGAATATGATATTAGTGGAAAGTTCCTTTCATAAACTATAAATAGATAACCTAACCTCAGCCAATTTGATTGTAGGGGACCATGTTTTGTGGGCCAGAGCTGTGAGAATGCTTTGGCTACAATAGACATGGATGGTTTCAAACTACTTGCTTGAAGAAGTCTGAAATTGGGACTCGGATATACAAATGAAAGAGAGAGAAAAGAAAAACGAGAAGCTTTTACCTTTAATTATAAACCTAAATAAAGCCATTCGCCCAAAGGGTCTTTATCTTTATCAAACTTGTTACTGTATTGATAGGAACACACAGCCAGTTCATGTAAATTTACTCTGTGAAAATCATGTTCATGCCTCTCAAACCTCAATGTCTATATTGAACTGTCCTTTTGACCTAATGATTCAGGTCCAGACGTAAAAGTGGGGGGCCTTGTTAAGACCTAGGTTCCACGACTAAGCCAACAGCAAGCAACACGTTATTTCCTCTTTTTAAAAGCCATTGAATATATAGGAACCTGTATACTGTGGAGACTGAAGGTCCCATGTTTTTTGACAATAATAACTCGGCAAACCAACAGTAGGGAGTAACATTTGGATCGAGATATGGATACCCTAGCTACAAAGAGTGGAGTGTGTTGGTGAAGAAACTCCAATTCCAAGAATATGGTATGTGTCCTTCCCCTAAAAACAAGGGCATAATAATGATGATGATGATGTTTCTATTGTAGCTACTGTTGCCATTTCATATTCAAAAGCATGGGAATCACGCGTGTCTAATGTGACAGTTCATTTACAATTGGAATCTTTATGGAAAAGCAATCATAAAATGGCCCCCCCACACAGTCTCACCGCCGCGCTTGCTTGTTGGGTTGGTGATGAACTCCATGTTCTGACTTCATCTGCATCAACACACTTCTCCCATGCATTTCCCTCCAACCACTAAATATAACACCATCTACCCTTTGGTACCCTGTGGGATCCGTTGTCTGAGTACGATCTGAATGATTCTACTTTCAACCATTAAAATATTAATATTTTTTCTTAAAAGTTTAGTATGATTTTTGAGATATGAAAATACATATTATTTCTCATTATATAATTCAAATTCTTATTCCAAAAAAAAAAAAAAGAAAAGAAAAGAGAAGGATTTTTGAGATATTTTTAATTTGAAAATGTTTTTTAGTTCCAATGTAATCATTAGTTATGATTTTGTCCAAATTTTCAAATACATTAAATAATGGTGTACATGCATGTATTTTTGAAAAAAAATAATAATATTTTATAAAGTCTCTATTTATACATATATATATATATATATGAAAAAAAGGATGGTCCCAAAACCTTTAGTTGAAAGAGGGTACGCATAAATGAGGAGACAAGTGTAGGAGCCAAAGGATGCAGTGATCAAACTTTTGGTTTTGGTTGACTTGAATTTAAATTGGGTTACACCTTCAATTCAATCAATACCATTCATGCCAGTAAGGTGGGCGTATTCAGTGATCAAATCTAATGCATTTATCTCTTTACTATCGGACAGGAGCCAGCTCTGTATGCATTTATGAATTATTGATTCATACAAGCGACCAATTCTCCAAAGGATATATATAGATTCACACACTAGTCAAGACATAGACAGAGTTTCTTACACGAACTAAGAAAGAAATTCAGTTTGGAACATATACTGATCTACCTAGTCTTCTATTCAGTAAGTTGTTTTGATCCCTTTTCAATTAATTTAATTATCATCCTGACGGAGAATAAGTGTAAACACACCCTTGGTTGAATGGAATTAGATATTCCAGCTTCACACGTTTCTAGAAAAAAATAAAAATCAATTAATGTAATTAACATTTTGTTCATCTGTAACTGCGTTCATACAAGTAGAGAAGCATAATTCTACATTTCCTTCACCCTTCGTGCATGAAGGTACATGGACTCCGATTACCCAACAACCTATATTCCGTCATCATGAATATTTACTAGGTAATTTGATCCATTGATTATTAATTATTTATTAGTATTACATAAAAGGAGAGATTAACTTTCTTAATTAACCTTATCCACATAATTTAATGCTCGTGAAATCTAGCTATTAATACAAATTTTTCACCTTTTTTCCTTTTTTTATTGGCGCACTAAATTTCTTTAAAGAATGAGAGATGGCCTGCCTACATAATGATTGATAGTAGCTTCTTTAGGATTTAACCATATTATAAAATAGTTAAACTTTGAAGAATTGCATACCACACTACATCTTTATCAATGCCTCAAAAGCTAGCTCATGCTTTTATTTTATTTACCAATAATTTGGTGCAAAACAATGGCGTTGAGAAAGGGAATCAATCTCCAGCTTTTACTCTAAATGCATGCATAGATTATTGGTGGTGGTGGTTGCTCTTGTTAAATATTCCACTATCCCTCATTTCTTTTATTTATATATATATATATATATATATATGTTGTTTTATATTCTAGTGCACGGGGTATCTAAGGGGGGAGAAGCAAAGTGAGAAAGAGAGAGAGAGAGAGACTAATAATGGAGTTTGAGAAATAAAAAGGCACCCTTTTTTTACGTTCTAACAATTTTACTTTAGAGTCATTATTTGTGCACAAGAATAATATTAGATTTAGAAGGGTATAAGAATACATCTTTCGGAGCTAATGTGAGTGTAATTATGCAACACTAATTGCATTCCAGCACGACACCATATCTGCTCAGATCAGCATCTTCTTTATATAATTTTAGGTCTCCTCATCATTGCTGCATATGTTTCCCTAGTTTGAAGGAAAATTTTACTATCCTCTCATCACGTAATCATATTTTGTATAACATTTTAATACTCTGGTTGGAGTTCTACTCTGGTTGGAGTTCTGATTGTCTGATTACGATAAAAATAAAATATTTATCGATTTAATTTTATGTTTTATAAGTAAGCAGACAGTCAAATTATCAAATGTTTTAATATCTGAAAGATCAAAGAGAATAATTTTTATGGTAAAAGAAAGGTGTGTTAGAGAAATAATAAGTTTTCATGGTGGGGTGGAATTCAAAATTTAAAGGTTAATATGTAGTTCCACTTACAAATGCTGAATTTTGCTTTGGTTTAGAAATAATAGGATCTGATGAGCAACCGAGCACCATTGCTCAGCTAATGAAAGCAATGTAATGATGGAAAGGTGGGTTTCCTCCAATAGCTTTCTAATGATAGTAACAATTTCTCTCACTTTTGAAAATGGGTCATCAATAACTGTTTCTTTTCTCTCTCTGTTTCTGGCAATCAACCTTTCCCAGATAGCTGCATTACCTCACAAAGATTATGTTACAACTGTAGAGAAATCGAACCCACACACCTCAGCTCTATTGATTCCATTATTATGCGGTTAAAGTTTCTAAGTTTAGGAATGCGAATGCCCTATATCTTATTTTGTGTACCCTAGGTTGGCCCATTATTTCTGATTGTTTAAGATAAACATATAATATAATATAATATCTCGTCTTCGTGATATATAATTAATTTTTATGTTTTTTTTTATGAATAGGTATATGAATTCAGTCCGATAAGATAATTTTATGTTCATTTATTAATTTATATATTCAATTGACTTGTTCAATACCATATAATAATATATCATATATTTTTAAAATTATTTAATTTAATTGCAAATTCTATTCGTACATATTATTTCTTAAATAACAAAAAATAAAAAACACCCGTTGGCTTTATAGAGGTGGCCATTTAATTTTGTCCACATAAAAAATAGTGTTCTACTTTTGAATTCTGGTAATGATCCATTTACTAGTTTCATGTACATAACTTCCAAATTTAATTCAAGACATCCCTTCACATGATCATCTCCCTTTCTATGCAAAAAAGAAATCACCAGAATTTGAAAAACAGGTAGCCAAAATTAATTAGAATTCTCTTTACTTTTTGTGCATATGCAAGTGGAAGTCATGCAAAGCCTGCCATGCACCTAAATTGAAGATGATCCATGCCTAGAGGTAGATAAAATATCCTCCATGGTTATAGGAAAACTGAATTCAAGAAATATTGCCTAGCCCTAAGATATTTTATTTTCCTCTTGTGTTAATTTCAAAACCCATTTTTGTCCTTATTGTTTGATTAGTTATTGTCTACCAATTAATCATATCATGTATCCACTAAAAATCACGTTCAATCATATCAAGTAAGAACAGTAAAATTATAATCTATACCCTGTTGAAACTTCATTACAACACTTGACAAAATTTCTTCATACTCTTTTTAAGTCAATAATTGTCTTAATGATGAAAGATTATTTTCTTCTTCTGACTCTCAGCTGGTATTGGTAATGTAATTGCTTTTGGGGGTAAAAGAAAGAGAAATGACAAA
>NW_018397264.1:2758769-2772357 GCF_002168275.2 Theobroma umbraticum
CAATATTTTGTCAATATTACTACATTTCTTCCGTTGGCCCCCTTCTAACATAGATATTTTTTGGGTTCTCTTGTCAGTTTCTTGGTGGATAACGTTCCCATTAGAGTATTCAAGAATGCTGAATCAGTTGGCGTGCCCTTCCCCAAGAGCCAACCCATGAGGATTTACTCTAGCCTCTGGAATGCTGATGACTGGGCTACAAGGGGTGGATTAGTGAAAACAGATTGGACAAAGGCACCCTTCACAGCATATTACAGGAACTTCAATGCCAAAGCTTGTACTTGGTCTGGAGGTGCTTCATCTTGTGCCTCTACAAGCTCAGTCTCGGGTGGTGTATGGGAGACCAATGAGCTCGATGCCCCTGCCAGAAGAAGACTGAGATGGGTTCAAAAATATTTCATGATATACAACTATTGCACCGATTTAAAGCGTTTCCCTCAAGGTGTTCCTCCCGAGTGTAAACGCCCAAGGTTCTGAAACAGAGTTGGAAAGAGAAGTTGCGGTGGTCAAGTCTGACGGGGGTTTTGTAATATAGTTAATGGTTGCATATTCTTTTAGTTCTTCCTCTATGCATTCAAGCTTCACTCAACTTGATGCTTAGAGGTTAAATAAGTTATATTCGTTATTTCTGTTTCTTGTTTTGTTGGTTTTGATCATCTTGTGAGGTTGAAGATGGTTGTAAATTCTGTTTCAGTTAATAAAATTGCCTGTTGAGTTTTGTAAATTAACATAGCTCTGCAAATATTACCTTGCTTTGTTTTCCATGGACGTAATTAAAAGCAGGAGTATCCAAAGAAGTATTTGTAGCTTCATGAAATTGAAACGTTAATAGCTTTGCAACCTAAAGCGTATTTGACTATGGTTCAAAAGTAATTCCCCTAGGACAAGTTAATCTCCCGTGACCAGTGCTAGACGATTAAATTAAACGAGTGTTGGCTCATTAGAAGAAACAAAACAGAAAACTCAAGAGGCCATGCCGAGTGTCCTAGCTAGGTCGGCCGTACAGTTACGAGCAACCTTAAGGAACTAAAGAACTTCTGCCAAAGAATTCATTATTATAGACTCTAAACTTTATTAGTCCTATTGAACAGAAATAAGGATAAGGCTTTCCGGAGAGGACGCATCAGCATTCAACGACTTTACATGGGCAGACTGTGTTAGCTGCCGCTAAAACTCCAAACTTCATCTTGGAAAAACCATCAGACACGTGAAGATCGGGTGTGGTACGAGTACGACTCATAATCTTGTTAATTGAACTTGATCCACATATGTATATCTTGCTACACTTCTTTTATTGTCATTCCCAAGCAATTTCTATGCTGACCATTTCGATTCCTCCAAAAATAAGCCCATTATTCGCCCCTTCATGATCTTCTCCTTGTTTCCCACACCTTAGCCGCCAACCCTACCACCCCGGGGTAATTTAAAGTGGATAAGGGAAGGACCTGTCATTCACCCCCCCTAAGCCCTCTTACCATTTTCTTCATGAAACACGTTTACAATTGGCTGTCGATTCCTGTCAGTAAATTGTGTTTCTGGTTTGCTACAAATCAAATCAATTGTCTACGATTGTTGATTTTTAGTTTGCTACTTGTAATCCCATATTAGAAACATGATTATACAGAACTCCCAGCATTTACATTTTGCAGTTTAATCAGTATGACCGTAAGACAATTGGATGTGCCATAAAACAACAACATTCTTTTACTCAAGCAAACCTGGTGTTACTTAACTATACAAGCTTTATGAAAAGAAAAAGAAGCGAACCCTTAACAATAATACCTACGAATGTAGAAGTTTTTCTGATAGCTATATTTCTCAATATACAGATATTGAAACATCGTTCTTGGCCTGCTTCTCAATCTCATTGAAATAGGATGCTTGATTTTCTCTTACGTGGACAAAATGTGGACAAGTTCTAATGCTGTCTGCGTACAATGATTCCAATATTGATATCAGCAGCAACTTAGTATGGAACGGGATGTCATCAAAGCTAACTACAAAGCAACAATGACAACAAAAGCACTGCAGCTGCTGTTGCATTATTTTCCTCTTAATTCACAACTATTTGTTTGATGAGCTGGATATCGGAATGACTTGTTCTTCAACAAAATTGGCAAATCTCACTCTTGGCCGGTGCCCACACTACATGAACAAAATGAACTAAGATTGTTGGACAAGCAAGAATCAAAATGCTTAAAGTATAAATGAGAGTCTGTAGGTATTTCTGCATGAGTTTCATTTTCTTTTCTTTTTTTTTTGGGTGGTGATGGGGGGTTTGGTCAATAGTTTAGAGATGCTCTTGTATGGAGTGCAAAGTGCAAACTACACTCACTGGGATTTTGGAGTGAATGTTTAGATCATAGTTCATTTCTCTGAGACCAATTCAGTATGAATGAGAATCTGTAGGCATTTTGGCAGGAGGAATTTTTTTTCTTTTTTTGGTGGGGATGGCGGATGGTTCAGATATGCCCTTGTAACAGAGTGCAAAGTGCAAACCACAAACCATACTTACTGGGATTGTGCAGTGAATGTTTAGATCATTGTTCATTTCACAGAGACGAGTTCTGGCAAGTTCTTCAGCTTCAGAGGCTTCCTTGCAAGCATCTTTAACCTAAATTGAGCATATTACAGATTTAGCATAAATTCCTATATTAATGTCAATAGAGTATATAGATAGTGAAATGGTAACAGAATAGGAAGAACGTTAAACATCATGTTTGAAAGCAGGATTCAACATTTGGACCAGCACTGTCTAAGCTAATATCGTAAAGTCAATCATATTATTAATGCAACAGCAAGTGCAACAAGGCTGAATATCTCAAATCATAGGCCATTTTGGTTTTTTAAGGTAGACACATGATTTTGATTGTTTTGTAGAAACCAGGCATCATAAATTAAGTCAAATATAAGTATGCGACACTCATGATTATCATCAGAAACTCTTTGCTGACTTTCTTCTAAAAATTCTGCTACAGAATGACCATTCTGAATGAGTGCAAGGACCTTCCCCATAAGCTTCAAGCATGTCAAGTCTAGCACTAAGCCTTGACATGCAGCATATAAAATAGGCTTCTGAGTTAAAAGTACTTTTAATCTAGTGGAACTACAAATACAGGAAGCATTCAGTATTATCAGGCAAGAATGATCACTGATTGATGCTATGACTTTATTTAACTGGTTCTAAATCATTGATAAACAAAACTTTCTTTGTCATACAAAGTATGACTTAAAGCCTGTTAATAAAATAAAGTATCCGAAAGTTCTAAGCTAATAATAAGTAGTCAAAGAAAGAACCAAGTTACAAAAAGTTCCACCAGATTCTATACAATTCTAGCCAAGTCATGCGGGACAAACAGGAAAAAAAAGGTGCTGAAATTGGAACTTGTTTGATTCCTATAGATTTGCATTTTCCCTGTTCTCCCTTTCACCATGCATACAAAATGTTGACTGAACCTATAAAATGAGTAGCCTTTATTGAGATAGCATGCAGTAGGGTCAACCAAAACTTTAAACTACCAACCATAAAGCATTTCATAAACGGAGATCAAACTCTCATGTCAGCTCACTATATTTGAAAGTAAAGCAAAGTATGAAGGATAAAAATTCATTTAATATCACCTGATTGATGCAAATACTGGTCTGATCTTTAGCAGATTTTTCCAACATATTCCGTAGGTTCGATAATTCTTTAATCAAATCTAAAGCCACTTCTTCAGCATCTTGCATCTGATTTCTTGAAAATTCATATGACCTCTCGGCATGTAGCCGAAAAGAAGAACAGTTCAGACAGGTACAAAGACCTCGGCATCCACGTGGATTTCTTTTAAGGATTCCCTTTCTGAAACCAGCAGCACGAATTACAGGAGGAATAGAGGCTTCAACAATAGCTTCACTTTGCTTTTTCTTGGTTGCACATTTCACAGTAGACTTTATGCAGTCCTCTTCAGTTTCAAGAGGTAACTGATGAGACACTGATTTAGCACCTTCGTCTCTAGGCAATAATCCAGAATTGTTGAGAGAGCTCAATGGCTCAACCACATTTTGAGGGCTAGTTTCCAACTTCTGATTTGTATCCAATGCAGCATGATTAACAAGTAATCCATGTTCCTGTTGTGAATCCATTATCATTGAGGAATCAGCTACTTGTTTAGGAGATGATCGTGTCAGTTTCTGGTTAGATGAACATCTCAGAGCAGTTGCTGCAGCCACTAGCAACGTACTATCATCACCAGCATAATGCTCTTCAGGATAACTTTTGCCATTGAAAGTTTCCATGCATATCTCTTTGCCAGAAGTAAATAATGGTGAGTGTGGCTTTTCTTTGGAACTCTTCTCAACATTCTGTGACTGATCATTTCCAGAAGCACCTGGTAAAGCATCCAAGAAAAAAGTTACAAATATTAAGGCTCCAATTTAATTCAAAAACAATAGAATTATTCTGACAACAAGAAGTGGGTGGGATTGGGGAATGGGGGAGATAGCCTGCGAAATAAAGCTGGACTCACATGGAAAATCATTTCTCATGTCAATCAAAAATGGAAGCAATCTTCTATAACTGAATGAGCCAGGAATTTTAGATAACTTCAGATGCAAGCGTGGGTGTGGAACCTGTCCAACATCACAAGCCCAACTACATAAGCATGAAATTCTATAGAGTTTCATCATTAATTTAGTGTACCTTGAGCATACACCTATCAATTCAGCAAACTATGAGCTACCATAACTGAAAATATTAAAAGGTTGGTAGCATCTTACCATCTTGTTTTTAGGACTTGAGTCTAGGCTTTTATCACTACCTTGACCACTATTTCTGTGAAAGGTTTCATTTGCTGACTTTTCAATAACATGATTCATGCCTTGTGAAACACAATCCAATCTGTTCCATCTGCTATCAGCAGTTTCATGTTTAGAAGACATGTCAGAATCTGTTGGTGTCATCAACATACATTCTCCATTCAAGTCTTCAACTTGTTCCAAGACTTCACCGTCATTGTCAACTCTCTGCTGTAAACTGCAGTATCTGTTTCCTTCCACTTCAGAGAAAGGATTCACAGAATTCAGGTGGTGAGCTTCAAAAGAATGACGAATGGTAGCTTTTGACATCCCTTCAACCTCAGACTGCTTTGTGTCACCATTAGAATTTTGTCTAACTTCATCACAATCATAAGATTCACACTTATTGCTAACTGTAGACAATGTCTGATCCAAAGCTTCTAGACTTTGAGCATCACAAGGAGATTCAACATTAGTTTTTGTAACCTCACCATCATCCATCATCATTTTATCACTAGAAACCACACCAGTTAACTTTTCCTTGTTCAAAGGAGAATCATCCATAGTTGAAGATGAATCATGTTTCGAGCAATTCAAATTCTGGTCTTCAAAAGAAACTTGTAACTCAAGTTTCTGAATCTCCCCATTATCAAGTGGTGTTGAGGAATACTCATTGTCCAGTGAGGTGAGGGACTCAACTAATTTCGTGCTCAACTCCTGACTAGAACCACTGTTATGATCCTCCAAGGAGCAGCAATTTGTCTTAGATTTATCTGCCAATGTTTCTTGACAGTTTGAAGCCAAGAATTGCTTCTCTTCCAAACCCTTCTCAGTTTTTTGACAACGACCCAATGTTGGGGAAACTGTAAAGAGCATAATACAAGAATGTTTAATGTCATAGTTTTAATTACAGTTGCCATCTTGTCACGTTGTGCAAACAAAGCCTAAAACAAGAAGAAAAGCAAAGAGAAAATGAGAAAGGAATTACGAGAATAATCTTTTCCCATATCCATCAAATAAGGAAGCAATCTTCTGTAGCTGAATGAGCCTGGCGTTTTGAAAAGCTTGACACGAGAACATGGTTTCAAAACCTACTCCAACATACACAGGCAACTGACATTACTAAACAATCACCAATAAATGTATAGGCATTACACAGAATAACAAAACATCACGGTGAAACATAAAACTACTTTATCCAAATTGTGCAACAACTTCAACATAATTTCAAAAAAAAATAATGAAAATTAACAAATGACTACAATGTTACATCAATTATAACATAATTGTTCTGTACAAATTTAAAATCATACATTGTTTCTCTCTAAGAAACAATTTTTTACTTATGTAGCTAAAGGGAATTTTTTTTTTCAAAATGTCTGTATCAAAAACATAAAATTTGAGAAGGCAAGTGCAAAAGGAGAAATGAAAAACCAATAGCAAAAGTATCAACCAAAAGTTACATTAAGTGACGGGCACTAAATGAAAAAAGTTCCAACATTAATATCTTACTGATTTGATTGAATCATTTATGCCATTTCTCTCCTCGTGAACGCACTTTCTCGTGCATCCATCATGTTTCTGCAGGCTTTCACTTGGCTTCTTCTCTAAGAATTTACCTGAAAAGTAACTTCCATTTCTTTCAACCCCTTGATTACCACCAAAGATCTCAGCATCTGGTGGGGTTGACTGCACAAAATCCTCATTCGACAAATCCAACTTTTGAAAATCCCCATTTTCACACCCTTCTTTACTTCCACCCAAACAATTCCCACTAACCTCACTCTTTCCCAGATTCTCAGTATCATCCAAACAGTTACGAATTAGCCCTTCAGTTGAAGAGGGAGAGAAGACACGTCTTAAGCGGAGATCTTTTATGGAAACGGAGGATAAATCGCAGCCCACGGATGAATCTTCATCTGGAGAACTATTTTTCCGTTTTCTGGAGACGGATTGCAGATCTTGGCGGTTTCTGCCACGGCTTGAGTCCGGTCGGGATTGGCCTGATCGGTTACGGTGAAGATATATTTGGGATTTGCTGCGAGTTAAGATTCCCATTAAGGAATGTGTTGTTGGAAGGGATGATCGTTTGCGCTTCTTAGGGATTTCCTTTGACTCCGCCATTGGTAAACCCTAAGTGACGAACTGTGAGGGAGAAATGCAGGGGATGGAAGGGGGTTTGGCGCGAAAAGTGAGATGTTAAGCATGTGTAGGCGGGAAAGTGGGTGTGAGTTTGGCGGGAAACAGACCGTACTTTCTATGGGCTAGCTCAAGCAGGTTCTTTTAGCCCAAATTTTCATTAAATCATTTATTATTTTAATACAAATTGCATTTCAAATGTTTATTTCATTATCTTTCGCTTATCTATTAATATATAATTAACAAATATTATATATACCTTAAGGAGTAACAACCATCTTCTTTTTTATCTTCTATATTTTTCCTTTAAAAGTATTACTGAGGATTTTTATTCTCTTAATTAAATTACTTTCATAAACTAACTATTTTTTTTAGAGAATTATTTTGAAAAAATGGTGTATATACCTTTAGAGAAATTATGAAAAAAAAGTTATTTCAAAGAGTTGGGTCGTGTCAAGGTAGCCCAATAACCATACATGGGCTGTGCCCATTGACCCTCGGTGCTTTGTGTTGGCATGGGCTGCAGCATGGCCCATTGTTGGTCATGTTGTCCCAAAGCAGACGAGATCAGGACCCACATTTAACAGAAAAAATTTCAAGACTCTGTTTATTGTCAATCAGACAACATAAAAATAATTTTCACATAAAATTGTTTCTTTTCTACAAGTTCATTTCAACCAAAAAAGAAAAGGGAAAAAAAACCAAATCTTTTTCAAGAAAAATAAGAAGTTAATAACTCAATAATAAGGACCAAAGAAAGTATAACTTCAATGAACACTTTTATACCAATTCAAGTTCGTTGGGCAAGAAATTGTATATAAAAAACAAAATCAACTACAGCAAATCCTCTTAGCATCAAAAACAACCAGAGGCTTAGTGGAGCTATAGATATAATGAAGAGACCGAGACCTTCTCTTTCTCCGCTTCAAATCCTCCTCTTCATTATCTTCAAATATATCTTCAACGATCATGGCAGAATCTTTACCAAATCCTTCATCCTGAACCTTCTTTCGCTTCGCCGTTAGACCACCGTCGTCAATGCTACCATTGTCGCTGCAAAGTTTAATGAGCTGGCGAGCCACGTCTATCTCTGATTCTGAAAAACCCCAAGTTCCTGTATATTGGTATGCAGATGAGAGCTTCGCCATGGTGTGATGAACAAGAAGAGAGAGACGCAGAAGGTTTCCCTTTTATAATACATAAAGGAAGCGTGTAATGAGAGAGAAACTGCGTGGCTGTTAGAAGGAAAAGCTCAAAGACGCGTAGGTTCATAGGATTATTACATCATCGCGTATTTAATACTATACCATGCTTACAAGATTAAGGCATTTTTTGTCAATGGCATACACGACGAAGCTATTTGGATTTTGGTTTATTCTTATTGTAGTTCGATTTCGTTTTTGGGAACTTTAGATTATTATATATCTTGCTAATACCCAGCTTGGTCATAAATCTGCTCATTTCTCACTGGCTATGGTCTGAAAGGGTCCACAAGTCCTGCGCGTCTTGGCTATGGGGCACGAATGTCCTTGTCATTTGATTTTCTTGCTCCATAATTAATTCCCAATTTCCGTACCAAAAAGGAAGAGCAATACATACCAAAGGGACCGAAACTTTTGTGTATGAAATTGTTTGATCAAATTTTAAGAACAATTATTTATCTTTATCTCTAGTATCAATATTTTCCGAATCCAAATATTCTTCTTCTCTTAATATTTTCCAAATCCAAAAAGAATGAAATAAATTTCCTTTTACAATATCGCCTCCATTGTTTTTATCATATATCACCTACAACTATTGCATTAAGCAAGGTTTAGTAAAATTTAATGTAAAATCCACACTTATAAGTGGTTGATCTTACACAATTTTTCATTATGATTTCATAATTACAGAATTGGAATTAAAAAATTCAGGTGAGTTATTTCCAATTTTTCAAGCGTTGTTCCACTATATTTCTAAAATATATTTTAAGAGCAATCTGTGTAGAATTCCTCTATATAAGATCAATATAAGAATTGATAACATCACTAACAATACCAAGAAGAAAATTACCTGAGCATTTATATTTGCGTTAATACTAAATACATATATCTGTTTACACAATAAGTCAAATTCGAATCTTTTTCTTCTAAATAGGGATGAAAAAAAATTACGAATTTCCTTAAATAAAAGTATTACCAAAATTAAAAAGATAAACTTGTGAATATTTTTAAAAAAAAGGCAAAAGAAAGCTATGGTATTATTGGTTTACATTTTATAGTTCAATTCTACAAAATCAGAACAATGGATAGCAAGTCTTGCATATTTCTTCATTTCAATTTCTTCAACTATATGTGATAAAGCAAATAATGATCCTTTTCAACTCTTGACAGAATCAAATTCGATAAGGGAGAGAACTAAAAACAATAGAAAACTCTCTCACAAGAAATGAGAACTGGATATAGGACATCTGCTAGAACAAGGTATATATGTTGAAACTAATAAGTGATATCCAGAGATCCTCTTCAAGTCGGGATCCTAAGTTGTTCCCTTCCTGCAAATTCACTGTTTGGGTTTTCAAAAGCAGAGAACAGCCAGAACTCTTCACTCATCTTCCTTATCATTCTTGTCAACCTATATTTCAACAGCTCCAATGTTGCTGAAAATAATCTTGGATTTTCCAGTACTGAGCTCCGTCGGTACTCAATAATCCATGTATTAGGATCCAATTGTATGACAGAGGCACCCCATTTCCTTTGCACCCATGAAGCATTTGCTTCCCTTGTTAGAAACCCAACCTTTCCATTGGACCACTGCCAAACCCAAAAGATGAAAGACAAAAAATGATCAAGAATCCATTATTATAGCGTTTTTAAGCTTCAATCTGTTTGTTGTTTCTGCTGCTACTTACTTTTTGTTTCTTCAAAAACTGTTGAAAGGTAAAGGTAAGTAAAAATCAAATTTCTATTTAACTAAAATATTGCACACATTTGAGCAAAATTATTTTCTACGAAAGTTAAAAAATCATGCATTTTTCTGTTCACAAAAATTAAATTTTCAATTTTCAACTATTCAAGATTATTATTTGCTTTTGTATCTAACCTCAATTTTTGCTTTTTTATTCCCAGAAGCAAAAGACTCAAATACTATATTAGCACTTAAAGGCCAGCAGCAAAGATTAAATAAGTTTTTCGAATCTATGAAAATAATTAAGATATATAACTTAGCATTTACCTCTGTGACTCTCCCAGATAAGATGGTGAATGATCTGGGAGAAAATCCAGTTGTAAGCAGTCCTGCCGTTTGCAAAGGCCATCCCCAAATCCTGACCTCTTCCATTGCCGATTTGTACAATATACAATGCGAATTCAGGAGCAAACTACCCTGTAATCCACGCATAAATTAACTCATCACATGTTAGGAATTTCAACACAGACAAATTATATTGTCAGAACAAGTCATTCGTAAAACAAGAATTTTTAGAACCTGATCAATTTCCCACATGGAATCCGTATTGCTGCAATTTGAAACCTTCCCACTAGTAAATCCCTTCAGCTCATTTTGCAAGAACCTCAATTTTCCATTCAAATTTTGCACACCTATAGCTTTCTCCCCAATACTTCTCACTCTATCCCTTGTCAAAGCTGGACTGAAGACCCCATTAAAAACCCAGGAAAACGCAATCTCCATTCCGAAAACCAAGCTCAAACCCAATAAAAACTTCCAAAATACACTGTCGAAACTACGCTTCTCTTCCTTCTTCTTCCCCTTCTTCTCTTTCAAGCTTAATCTGGCAGTTGATTTCAGAGCTGGAGACTCCACCAGGAGGCAAGAACTCGATCTGGGTGTTGATATAGCCGAAGCGTCGAAAGAGATTGGAGTGTGTTCTACCTTAGGCTTCGAAGCTGAGAGTTTAGTGAAGGAACCCTTTTGGATGCTAACAGGCATGAGATCAAGAGTGGCGTTGATGCTGGCCAAACAAATTTCACAGTTGCAATTGGCATCTTTTCTGCATCCAGGGTAGTAGCAGCTGTCTCTGGTTTCGCAACGGTCATCTTCCATGGTGGTGGTCGATTTGACTGAAGATGACGCACTCAGCTGGGGCTTCATAGCTTCTTGTCTCTGGTTTACCTCTTTTCTCTCTCTCTCTCTCTCTCTCTGGAAAATTTTTATTAACAGTGCTGGAGGAGGGAATAGGATGATGGTCTTTTGAAATTTGAACCTCCAACGGTCATCTGGATGAGGCCAGGGGGCTTTCATGAGGGGTAAGTTAGTGAAATGACTGCAATAACCTTTGCATTCTTCATGTTTCATCCTATGTGAGTTGTTTTTTTGGCCACGCATCAAATGTGAAAATTAGTAATTATTTATGTGTATGAGTAGGATTTAGACGAGGGTTTTAAATATTAAGCAATAAAATTGGTTGCATCACTTAGTTTATATAATAGGTCTTTGAATCTAAGTAGAATTAGTTTTTAATGCATGCAAAATAAATCTTTTAGCTAGATGAGTAGAGAATATATATATATACTTTTGATTGATTTCACATTTTCAAGTTACAAAATAATTTTGTAATCACGAAGATAATAAAGTTTTCTCTTTTTTTAGTTTGCAAAATTGATCTTATCACAATTTTTTTTTTTGAATGGCAAGAGATTGATATTAAATCAAACCCATAGAAGGCAATTACAAGAGGGAACTAAAAGAGGCAATACCATGAAGAAAAGCTTACAAAAAACCCAAAAAAATTCTAACCACAAAAGAAAGAAATAACATACTAGCACAATCAAACACATCAAATCCAACTAACAAAAATAAACCACAAAGCTAAAAAGAGCACTTAACATGGCCAAAGTGAAAAAAGGGCTAACATGCAAAGAACCATAATCACAGCAAGCTTAAGTTTCAGCAATGGTGTGCATGCCACATCAACAGAACAAAGTTAAGAAATGATCAAACCTGATAGTCCCAGCTTTGGCAAGTCCATCGGTTAAGCTATTGGCCTCTCTGTTAATGTGTTTAAAAGTTAACTCCTTGGCCATTGCCTTACAAGCCTCGATGCAATTGGAAAGATTCTTCATACGCCAAGGGACAGTGGTATGGTCAAGTGCCCAAGAGATGGCGTTTTTAGAATCGCTTTCAACTAAAAGGGTGCAAGTGGCCCAAGGTGAAGAAAGAAACAAGGAAAGACCTTTTTTGATAGCAAAGTATTCAACAAAATTAGAGTGTTCAATTCCAGTGGTAAAGGAGAAAACTCTTTTGATGAAGTCGTCATGGTCTTTGATAGTACCACCAATTCCAACATGGCCAGGTTTACCAAAGGCATATCCATCCGCATTGAATTTGAAAGAGCCAAGAGGTGGCCTCGTCCACTTAGTGACAGGTTTGGCTTTGCATTCCCTCTTCCTAAAAGTGATTTTGTTATGTTCATATAGAAAATGGGAATCAGGTATGTGATTGAGAGGCCACTTGCCTGTACACTAGTGACTAGTGAGCCACCCTAACTAAAATGATGTCTTGGAGTTGACCGACGTCAATATGTTTACCTTGAAAAAGAATTTCATTCCTACAAAGCCATATAGATCATAAAATAGAGAAAAAGCACATGCACCAAATTTCAGGAGACCTTGTTGGAGGCTTGCTTTTTTGAGACGAGTCAAAGAAAAAGGCAACTTCGCACAAGTGGACCCAACTTAGTCCTCAAAGGCTGCAATTATACATCAAAATATTCCAAGGTCTCAAGTTCTTTGTTGTACATTGTATATAGAGCGGCATAACATCGATTATACTCGTTTTGAGGAGTTCATGCTTCACTACAATTTTCCCAAGAATTACTTACCAAGTGAAGACTTCAACTTTTGAGGGTGAAAAACCTTTCCAAAGTTGTTTCAAATGATTTTGAGAAACCCATCTATCTGTTTGATAAAAGCTGATAAAAGATGAAGACATGTAATCACCATTAGTGGACTTCTTCCATATGGCTTTTTTAAGGTTAGAATGATGAGGTTGAATTGGTGTGATGAGGTCTACGAAATTAGACCATTGCCTAATCTCCCAACTAAATGACTTACACCAAAGGAGGATGGAACTATTCCACGGATTTCCTTCCCATGAACCATAGTCAGTAACCACTCCTATTTTGTTGGAAGCAAGGGCAAAAATCCTTAGGAACATGAGTTGAAGAGATTGATCACCTAGCCAAGGGTTGGTCCAAAAATGAATGGATTGTCGATTACCAAGGAGATATCCAAGATTAACAATCACTCACTCATGAAAAACATCATCAGTTGTAAGAGGGCGAGAAAAATTTCTCCAAAGGTAGACGCCTTAGGAGATAGAGCAGTGAGGAAGAGAACTCTAGGGTTAGTTCACATTTTGCAAAAATGACAGTTTTCTGGAGGTTGTGGAGCTCGTTGGCACAAAGTCATAGCCTTATATTAAGGTAAAGTCCAATTTTTCAAACCCAAATCAATAATACCAAGACCCCACAATATTTAGGCCTTATCATCAAAGACCATTGAACATGATGAATTTTCTTTTTATCATCACACCCCGATATTAAGATCCTAAATACAAATATGGATACCTTTATTGAACGTAAAACACCATAACACACTTAATACATACATTTATTAAATAGGTTAGGTTAAATTTTATATAACATGAAAAAATTTATAATATGTTTAAACGAATA
>NW_018397264.1:2772457-2774778 GCF_002168275.2 Theobroma umbraticum
GCCTTGGGCAGGGTAGGTTACAAGGAGGAAATGAGGTTGTGGCATGGTGGCAGATGTGGCGGTGAGGGCGGCGCGTGGCAAGAAAAGCAGAGGGGTAGAATGTTGCTGTTGCGGAACAGAAGCGAGGTGGATGAGAAAAAAGAAAGCCAAGGATTTAATAAGCGAATGGGACTGAGACGATGACGTTTGAGCTGACGATTTTAAAGACTGGCTGACCCTTTAGCACTCTGTCTGATTCTGATTGGAACTTGGAACAAGCCGTAAGTCCATATTAAGTAGACAAAGCAGTGCTGATGTTGGATTCACGTGCGCCGTTGCATCACAGTCCCCTACGGCAGGATTCTTGGGGAAATCTAACTTGGGCTAAAATAAAAAATTTAGGCAAAATGACCTTTTTTTATTATGATTATTTTCAATAAAATTTTCTCCTCCATCCAACTAAAGAAAAGACAAAGGCTAGTTTCGTTTTTCACCTGTCATCTTCACTATTTACTTTATATGTGATCATTATTTCAGTGGTTATCCATATCATCAAGGACATAGGGAAATAACTAAGTATGGAAATACTTATTTTTTATTTTTTTAAAAAAAATTAGACGATGATTTAAATTATTATTTTTAACTATTTTAGTTAAATTTAAACGTTCTTTTTCTTGAAGTATTCAGACTTAGAGATTTACCTTACTCAATTGATTTTGTAGTGAAAATGAAAATAGTTTTCAAATCTAAGCTAGTCTTAAATTAGACTAAATTATTTAAAAAATAAACGTTAAACACTCGAGTAATTAGTTTATTAATTAGTGTATAATATCTCTACTTAAAGAATATGAGTTTGAATCTCCATCTTTAATAAAAAATATGAGAGTTCATTTACTATATTTCATCTATATCATTTTTTTTTGTTTTTTTTTAAATATTTGAAAATAATTATTTTCAAAATTTTGAGCACGTAATATTTTTTTAAAAAATTTTAAAATTAATTTTTTTAATTTTTTTTTGAAAAATAAAGATGATTGTACATCAATATTATAAAATGAATTAAAATTTATAATATGAAATACACGAAATTAATTGAAACAATAAAAAAATCAACTAAAAACATCTGAGACAATAAGAGTATATAAATTCAAAATTAAAAAGGATCAATATTTGGTAACAAATGCTTCCATTTACCACTTGTATAGTTGTATTTAACTCGTGTCTTTTTTTTATTGATAATTATTTCATTTGTAATTGAAAGAATTTTTTATTTGCTTGTGGTTCTATAAATAATCTGTTTCGTTTTTATATAATTATTAATATTATATATAATATATTTATTGACATATCAAAACACGTGAACGTAAATTGTGAAATCTAAATTCTAGATAAGACGAAAACTATTAAAAGGCTTATAGAAACAATCACGTTTAAAAGAAACAAACAAAGAAGAAGAAAATTTCTTAAAAAAAGAAAACCATGATTTTTCCTTTTTATTTTATCTAGTTCTTTTTGTTTAATTGTGAGGACGCAATCACACAAAAAACCATGGTGCACGAGGAAAGGATTTTCAATTAAAACAAACAAAGTAATTGATCATTTGAAATTTGAAATATATATTTCTTTTGATGATCTAAGTGAATAAATTAAAACAAGTTACAGATGAGACGTTCTGTTATGGTTTTGTTTCAATTTTAAGGTCACCTCCCATTAATCACTAAAATAGATTTTTAACTCACATCACATGCCTACTTGTGCCTTACGGAACTCTCACACATGCTTTCCAACCAGGTCAACCTCAGTCCTCACTATCCCAGCTAAGTTAGGAGTCGCTTCTTTTATGCCAGAAACACCATTCCCTATTCCGGCCCAGCAGCTACTATGGAGCAAGGTTGGGTCTGCCTGAATTCTTTATTATTAAAATGTAAGCCAAAAACTCATCCACATGGTGTAGGTTGGAGCGTGCAACATGAATCTACATTAATTATCCATTCAAATTAAATGTAATTTAAGTAAAATGATTTGATTTAATTGATTCATTAAATTAATTGATCTAAAATGTTTGGTTCAATTGATTTTTTTTTTGGTTCTCAATTTTAAAATTTTTATACCAATCTATTTAAAAAACAAAACTAATAATATATATATTAATATATATAATATTTTTTATATATATTAAAAAAAATTGATAGTAAACTTAATTAATAATATATTTAAAACATATTAAGGTATTATATGTACCTATACAAATAATAATTATAGCAGTTTACTATTAATTATATATATTAATTTATAAATTTGTATTAATATGAAATTACAAGTTATATATTTTAAATGATATA
>NW_018397264.1:2774878-2783068 GCF_002168275.2 Theobroma umbraticum
TGGTAAAAATATGGGAAAAAAATAGATATATGTGAATACTAATTTAACAATTATTTCAAAAGAAAATTAGATTCATACAACAATCAGATGGAACCTTCATAATCTACACTACATTAAGTATCTCACAAATTGCTTAAATTAAAATCCATAATAAAGTTAATATGTACAATTGTAATACACCAACTCCAGGTGCACAACCAAAGCCAAATCCCGGCACCTAGAAAGAGCCTAATATTCCCAGTCGTCCAAGAGGCGAAAATAGCCTGAGTGCTTGAAATACCAGCTTCAAGCATCAAGAGATTAAACAACTTTCGAGCTTATGTAACAAGGGTTAAAAAGAAAAATTGAAAATTAACTCAATTACACCTTCTTCTTCTTCTTAGCATTCTGAATAATCAAAGGCTTGGTCGACCTGTAAAGAAAAGCGATCGACTTATACCGCCTTTTCCTTGGCTGGAGATGCTCATCTTCTTCCTCCTCGAGTGGATGTTGATCTATCGTCACGGTTGAAGATGTGATTTCGCTCCGACTGCTTTCATCTTCTCCTCTTTCTTCTTTTTTCCTTTCTGTCCCTTTGTTGTTGCAGAGCTGCATCAGCTGCCGAGCCACGTCCATCTCCATCTCTGAGAAACTCCAGCTTTTCTTGCGTTTCCATGCAGATGAGAATTTTGCCATTGTTCGATTGTTTAACAAGAAAGACACAATGAATAGGCGGAGGGGTTTCGTTATATAGAACATAAGCCGACTCCATTCCGCAAACGGAATAGCCGACATAGCTGACATAATTTTTCCACGTGTACATCAACCATTGGATGAAATTTTAAACAAAATGAGCAAAATAATCTTTTAGAGCAAGTCATTTATGGATTTACAGCTAATTAGTTAATCATCTTGGATTCACTTAAAAGGTCCAGTAAGTTGGATTCGAATGAATAAATCGTTTGAATCGATTCGGATCATTCCTAACGATTTGACTATAGGAACTTCATTTTAGTGTTTTGATTTATTTAGTTTTTATGATTTTTTTATTAGTAAAATTTTCATGTGGATTGATTATATAGTCAATGTTAAAATATATTATTTTTATTCATTATTACTATTTTAAAATTTAAATTTTTAACTTAATATCCATTGGACCTTTAATATAAATGGCTAAACCCAATCACCGCTGATTGGGCCATTAAACTAAACGGTTCAAGCCAATGCCCATCAATCTGACTTTCTGATTTAGGTGAAATGGCTTTTTTCTTAAAGATCATGATTTTTTTTTATGAGAAGGGGTAGAACGAAGAATTAGAAAAAATTATTAGGTAAATCACTCCCGCCACTTCAAAAATGCTCCCACTCAATAATATTGCCCCGTCTCGTAAGACTAATAATTTGTGTTCACATGTCTTACAATATTATGTATATATAGCAATTAGACCAAAAAACACCATTAATTAAATATGTCAAAATTTTAAATATGAATACAAATACATTTATTAAACACATGACACAAAACAATATGACACACTTAACGCCTTTATTAAATGAGTCAGATTAAATTTTATATGACACAAAAAAATTTACAATATGTTTAAATGATTAACACGATTAAAATTTTAAACATTATAGACATGATTAAATTAAAATACATACAATTAAACATGAAATATAACTTCATTATTCAAGTTTAAAACTAAGAATCTTAAAAACAATTATAATAAAACAATAATATCCATTAAGTATAATCAAATCCACCTTTCAAAAAAAAAGTATAATAAAATCCACCACTATCATTATCAACCCTCAAAAAAAGAAAATAGTTACATAAAATTTAAACGAGTCATAAACATATCAACATTTACATGACTAATTAAACGAATAATAAATTGATCATGGATTATCTAGATACACGATAACACGATTAACTCAACAAATCTTAAATGAATTTTAAACAAGTTCAACAAATTTGTATGTTTAAAATACAAAATTTTTATGTTTAAACCAAATCAATATAATTAAAGTACGAAACACGATTATTTTAGACTTAAATTCATTTAACTGTGTTATAAATTGTATATAAAATTATCAAATCTATTTTCTTGTTATGTTTCACCGTATCAGATTTTCCAAACAAGATTGGAAAGCATCATTCAATGGTGTTAAAATCACAAATAGTTTTTCTCCCTTTGTCAAATAACAAAAAAATAAAAAAAAATAAAAATTATCTTGCCTCCACAAAATAAAATTATTCTGTCAACTTTTTCTTTCGATAAAAATATAAGAAAAAAAAGATAAATGTGAATGCTAATTTAAAACTTATTTCGAAGAAAAATTATATTCATACAACAATCAGTGGAATCTTCTTAATCTAAACTAAATTAAGTATCTGACAAATTTCTTAAATTAAAACCAATAATAAAGTTAATATGTACAATTGTGATATACATCTCATTTAATTTAGAGATAATACACGAACTCTAGGTGCACAACCAAAGCCAAGTCCTGGCACCTGGAAAGAGCCTAAACATTCCCATTCGCCCAAGAGGCGAAAATGGCTTGAGTGCTTGACTAAGCAGCTTCAAGCATCAAGAGAATAAACAACCTTAACTTAATTACACCTTCATCTTCTTAGCATTCTGAATACTCAAAGGCTTGGTCGACCTGTAAAGAGAATCGATCGACTTATACCGCCTTTTCCTTGGCTGGAGATGCTCATCTTCTTCCTCCTCTAATGGATATTGTTCTATCGTCACGGTTGAAGATGTGATTTCGCTCCGATTGCTTTCACTTTCTCCTTCTTCTTCTTCTTCTCCTTTTTTCCTTTCTGTCCCTTTGTTGCTGCCAATGTTATTGCGTACTTTGCAGAGCTGAAGCAGCTGCCGAGCCACGTCCATCTCCTCCTCTGAGAAACTCCAGCCTTTTTTTCGTTTCCATGCAGATGAGAATTTTGCCATCGTTGTATTGTTTAACAAGAAAGACACAGAGAAAAGGCGGAGGGGTTTGGTTTATATAGTAGAACATAAGCCGATTCATTCTCAGAACGGAATAGCTGGCGTATTTATCCACGCGTACAGCAGCCATTGGATAAAATGTTATACAAAATGAGCAAAGTAATCTTTTAGAGCAAGTCATTTATGATTTATGACTAATTAGTTAACTTAACCTGGAATTAACCTAACACTGCCGTTAAGTTGGATTCATATTGAATCGATTTGTACAATTCCTAACCATTCGATTATTTAGTTATAGTAACTTTTTTTAGTGTTTTAATTTATTTAATTTTTGCTATTATTTTTATTATTAAAATTTTCAAATTGAATTGATCACATAATTGATGTTAAAAAATATATTTTAAAATATTATTTTTATTCATTATTTATATTTTAAAATTAGTATAATACCTAAAAAAGCTCTTAAATTATTTTAAAAAATTTAAATAAGTCTTTATACTTTTATTGTGTTGAATCAAACCCTCATACTTTTATTGTGAGTAAAACAAGTCTTTTATTTTTTATTTTGAGTTAAATAAATCATTATAATTAATAATTGATTTAGTTAAAATACTATTTATTATTGTTGCGCGTAACGCTAAAGTGACATGTTAATATATGATAATTGATGAAGGTGACTTACTAAGATATCACTATTAATGATGATGTGATATATTAATTTGACATAATAACATAATTATGTGATATTTTTTACTCTTACCATTAATGTCATGTTGATGCCGTATAGATATAAAATGATAAATAATTTTTTGATTAATTAGAATTAATTAATTATTAATCGTGAGGGCTTATTTAATTTAAAATAAAAATATAAAAACTTAATTGAACATAATAAGAGAATAAGAACTTATTTAAATTTTTTTGAATAATTTAAAAATTTATTCGAGTATTATGTTTTTAAAATTTAATTTCTTAACTCAATATCCATCGGACCATTAATCTCAATGACTAAACCCAATATCCGTTAATTGGGACTTTCTAATTTAGGTGAAATGTTTTATTTTTATTTTCAAAAATTTCAGTAAAATCAAACATTACAAATTTCTTATTTCTAGCATCTGCGTCTTATAAAGACAGTAGTTATTGCCAATGAAATGTCCCATTTTAAAAATGAAATAAAATAATTAGTGCACAAACATTCAGTTATTAAAATGTTACTTTATATTTTTCCCAAAAGATATGTAATTAATCAGTAATATTTTATAAAATTAATTAAAAAAAGGTAAAATAAAATCAACCTTTGCATAACTTATATTCTGTTTGATATATTATAAACAATAATTACGTAGATTACATGTTTTCCGTAACAAAAATGGTTACAAAAACACAATTATGTTTGTTGATTGGACTTTCTCTTTGTTAATTCTTAGTTTATAGTAATATATAAGATATGATTTAAAAATTGCAAGTGCAGCAATAATATTACGCCCCTGTGATGGTACATATAAGTTATGATCGGTGAACTTAAAGCAATTAAAGTATTTCAGATCAATTAACAGAGTCATCTAATTATTTAATCATAAATTCAATTTTGAGGAAAACCAATAATTAATTGACCGATTAGTTATTTGATTTTCATTATGTTAGGATATTTTTTACATTTCGATCAGTTTTTATGAAAAACTCAGTTCAGAATTTTCAAGAGTCGTTCTTGTCTATTTTATAGCTATATATCAAAAGACAGTTGTTTCAATTGCAATGATATGAGAGTGAATTTAATATTCGAATTCACACTCGCTCAACTCATACATCCGCCTCTATCCTCTTACGCTCTACATATACACAAAAAGGTGCACACATTGTTTCATGATTAGCATGAATTTTGCCTCAATTAATTCTCTTTTTGCGGAGGATACAAATTAATAATAAAATCATGACATCAAAGGGATCAAACAATGAGTGGTCCGTTTTGAGTCTGGGCAGCCATGGCCAGTTCGAATTGTCTTAAAGAAATTGATGGGAAAGCAATAATATCAGGAGGGTTAAAGTTTTCCCAACCCATGACATGGCTGGTCGTGGTTGCACCATCCAATCCTATGTGTGAAACATGCTTCACATCTGTTGGAAATCCAATTTCCATCTCTGCTGCTGCTATTTCTTCCATGTCTTTGTAAACTGAAATGTCAAAGGGCTGCTACTTAGTAAATTGAATTAAAGGTCGTATGAATTATGTAAACGGTTGAAAAAAATTGATCCAAATGAACTTTTCAATCTATATGTTTTGGACAAACTAAATCAAAGTTAATTTAGGATTAGTTTGGAGAGTATACATGGTAACTTCATGCGCTTATATGATAAGGATGTATAATATGCAAACTGCATATATATGATCAATAATAGGATGGATTATTTTCATACTGTTAGAAAATTAAGTTTAAACATGCATGAAAAGAAAAGAAATTTGGTCCTGTATATAATACATGCACAAGCAAATAATTGGGAGGGAAAAAGTGATTAACTGGAATTAAGGAACTTACCAAATAACTGAGAGAAACTCTTTACCGTACTCCTGATCAATCTGTGTATCCCATCGGATACGTTGGGCTTTGGCAGAGGCAACCAGCCAAATGGGTTCCTTGTTCTTCCCTTGGATGAACATTTTTCTCCTACTTGTTTACCTTAAGAGACGGTATCAGACACAATCTAATTAGACATTTGACACCCAAGAAAAACCTGAGAGAGAGAGAGAGAGAGAAATCATACTTGTTACGTATTGACTTGATTCTGATTTTGGTTTCCTGGGCGGTCTTTTACCGACAGCAACGCTCTCCTGAGAAGAACAGCCAATGGAGAAAGGAAGACCTACAAGCCTTTCCATTCGCTCTTTCATTCCTTCATAAGGATATATATTCGATTTTAATCAAAGAGTTGGGTGTGAGTTGTGACAAATATGAAAACCAAAGGAAATGGGAATGGGGTGAGTTATATCATGGGTTGCTTTTTGGCGTTGCGAACAAGCTAGAATGATTTTGGTTTGGAAAATGGGAAGATCCACTCATCAGGATTAAAATGGTGAGGCATCCAGAGTCTGTGATGGAGTGGGTATTGGGTTTGTTAGTTGGTTAACCTGTGCAGCTCAACCTACTTTTTTGCTGATTAAATTGAGCCTACTAACCATCTGAACTCTCTCTAAAATCGTGGGCTCGCATCTTGCTGTCCTCTCTTGTATTCCAAGCCACCATTAATGATCACGTCTTTAATTCATTCCCCCCCCCCCCCCCCCCCCCCCCCCTTCCAGATATTTTCTTAATAATCAGCCTCGATGGGACTAACTAATTGGCATAATTGCATCAATCATAGAGTGAATCACAAGTGACTTCACCATCCAATTCAAGCATTCCTTAGTTTCAAAGAAGCAGGATCCTGAGAATTGCACGCCTAGCTAACTAGCTCCAAATAAAACTTCAAATAACGAATAGTACGGAATGGATAACCATTCAACTGTTTATTACTCATGTTTATTTTATATTATATTTAAGCATGTGACTCAAAAAGTATTTAAAAAATCGAATTCTTACTTGTGACTTTTCTTTCATTCTAAAAAAATAATATTAACTAATTTAAATTTTAAAGTGTTGTTGTTGCCATACACAATCATCCAACCAAATCTCACGAGCTTGGCTTTTTTTTTCTGGTTTTATAACACAATTTCAAATAATATTTTAAATTTATATGTAAATATATATTGAAAATATTATAATATTAGTACATATTAATTTATATTTTAAGCTCCTTTTTTTAAAGAATAAAATAAACCAAACAGGCATTAAATGTTCAGTACTATGGTTAGTTCTGTATTACTTTTATGGCCTAGATAAGAATTGGGCCTAATTATGACCTAACAAAGGCCTGATCGAGGGATTATTGTCCATTACTCCTTGTGGCAGGTGGAGCCAACTCGCATTAATTTCTTTTGTTTTGTTTTCAATACTTCTATGTTTGTTTTATAAATTTTTTCAAAATTTATTTCTTTTAATGCCGAATTACATTTATAATTTTTACCGTACCAGGTGTGGTGCACATTCAAATCGATTAAATGAAGTCGATGTGTATATTTAACAGAATCTTGAGTTTGCTAACAATTTCGATTTTCGAGCAAACTTTCCTGTTAACTCCAAATTTGGAATTTCTATCAATTTGTTGAGCTTTAATTTGGTACAAACATGGACATCTCTTTTCTGCCACTTACATCCCATAATTTGTGTTTTTGTATCTAAACTATTAATAGTTATATAGATAAATACAAATATAATATAATTAATCATATTAAAATTTTAACACGTATATAGATATGTTTAATAAATATGTAATACAACATGATTATTAAATTTATTAAACTTATCAAATTAAATTTTATATGGCACAACACGAGTAGCATAATTAAAATTTATATAATTTACAACATGTTTATATGATTAGCACAATTGATATGACTAATATAATTAAAATAATTAAATTAAAAAATGTACAAGTAATATTACTTATATTATTCAAATTTATAATAAAAAATAATAAATATCGTAATATTTATCAACTATAATAAAATTTAATATCAATAAATCTAATCATTATAAAAATACTAGTATTTATATGAATTAATAAATAAATTTTAATAGTGTACTAAACGTGTTTACACGACACATGAACATGAATAAGTAAATACAATAAAACCTCTATAAATTAATAACCTTGATTAAATATTTTTAGTCAATCTTGACTTGACATTAACGTAATAAATTAATAATTCGTTAATTTTATAAGATAATATATTTTAAAAAAAGTACATAAATTTCACTTGATATATAAATTAATAATCTTCTTATTCATTAAAAAATATATATGACTCAATTGAAAGATCTTTACAAAATATTATTTCAATGTTATTTGTTTCTTAGAGAATTAAGAAACTTTGGTGTAGTGTTTTCGTATTGTAAGGAAAACCTATACAATGTAATTGTTGCTTTAAGCATATCTTTACGCAAGATAGATTCCAATACAAAACTATTGTTTTCAACTTCATCTAACTTGTTATTTCTCATGACGTTTTCAATAATTCACTCATCATGGATAACGATAATTCATAATTTGGTAATTAAGTAATATTCATATAATCACAATACACAATTCATGTATAAAGCAAAATATTTAAAAAAAATACCTTCATAAATTAATTTTTATTAATTAATATATA
>NW_018397264.1:2783078-2783918 GCF_002168275.2 Theobroma umbraticum
TTATTAATTTATCAATTAAATAATATCTCGATTAATTAATAAATTTTTATAATCTCAAGAGTATTAATTTATAAGGGTTTTACTGTAAGTAATAAATGAATCACAGGTTATATAAATACATAATTAATTATCACGTCTTAAAAAAATTAAAAAAAATTGATACGACTAAGATATAATTCATTCATGTATTAATCATATCAATATAATTAATACATAAAATATGATTAATTTAAATTTAAACATGTTTAAATTTATATTATATTATCATGTCATATTCAAAATTATAAAGTCAGTACAATTCTTGTTCGAAGAATTGTTCGAACCAAAATTTCATAAGGACAAAAAGTAAGCAACTGATGACCTTTATTTTTTTAAGGAAACTAGAATGGCACTACACCTTAGATAGTCCCATCAAGATTGTAATTAGAACAATATTATATTTTTATATTTATTATAATATATTTGTTGTTCATATATAATAAATACATATTTTTATTTTATAATTAATTTTAACAATTGTATCAATTGTTGATGTTCAAGTTGTGTCACGCACTCACATCTATGGATGAGGAAATGAGTAGATTGAGTGATTTGGTCTATCATATTTAAGAATCAAATGCAACAATCACTTTTAAAAAATTGATCAAAATCGACTAAATATAAAGAAAGACTAAACTGACCAAATATAAAATTAGTTTGGTTGCCAGATTTTGAACCAATATATCAAAATTTTATCACTTTTTTTTTACAAATTATAATATTAAAACTTATAAATTCATCCATAATTATATATATATGAAATTAATTATATAGCTTATATGTTATAATGTTTTATATCAA
>NW_018397264.1:2783928-2784033 GCF_002168275.2 Theobroma umbraticum
AATAATAACTAATTATAAATAATATATTATAAAATCCAAAGTGATAACTAGTTAACTTATTAAGTGCAATCATATAAAAAAAGTCTATTATAAGTTATAGTAATA
>NW_018397264.1:2784043-2784115 GCF_002168275.2 Theobroma umbraticum
AATTAAATATATGTATATATAATATAAGACTTTATTATATATATATGAAATTAATGACATAACTTATATGTT
>NW_018397264.1:2784125-2784419 GCF_002168275.2 Theobroma umbraticum
ATATCAAAGTTTATATAAATAATAACTAATTATAAATAATATATTAAAAAACTAAGGTAATAACTAATAAAATTATTAAGTATAATTATATAAATAAAGTCTATTATAAATTATAGTAATATTTATGTATAAATTAAATATAAGTATATATAATGTATTTATACAATTATATATATCCATAATATTTTATATTACAAAACATAAGTATAAAACTATAACATATTAATATGTAAGATATTGACTATCATATATTATAATATTAACATATAAGTTATATCATTTAAAATATATAAC
>NW_018397264.1:2784519-2785780 GCF_002168275.2 Theobroma umbraticum
TGAATTAAGAAGGAATGCTGAAAAATGGAAAGATTTGGCAAGGGAAGCTGCCAAGGAAGGTGGATCCTTGGACATGAACCTTAAGGCTTTCACAGATGATGTTGCTCAAGGTTGCAGGTGAAGTTCAACTTGTGTTTGTACTATGTAAAAAATAAGACTAATAAATTTGTGATTAATTTGGGTCTTTGTTAATAAGTTTGTTCAGGATGGATATGGGTTTATTTTCAATTAAAAAAATGAACAAACGTATATGAAAATTATAAATATTACGAAGACGAAGCCTAATATTTTGTTATGAGGTCCAATTGTTGAGGGGGAGGGGGGATACAGCCTTCACGAATCCCTCTTGCTTTCCCTCTAAAAAGTGAAATAGCAAAGACTAACAGCAAAATTAAGAGTAAAATTACATAATAAGAAATTAAGCAAGATAAATAAATGCCTTCAACAGGCACAGTTGTAGTGTTTGACTCTTCAAAGTTTAACTCCAATAATTTTATTGTTCTGAGAAACGTGGAAATCATAATCCTTTTATTCATTTTTTTATGATTTCGTATGATGTTTTTTAGAATTTCCTTATCACAAATAATGATAATTCGTAATTTATAATTAAATAATATTTATCTAATCACAATACATAATATATGTATTAAACACAATATTTTAAAAAATATCTTCATAAATTAATTTTTATTAATTAATATATAAATTAAAAAATTATTAATTTATCAATTCAATAATATCTCCATTTATTAATAAATTTTCATGATTACATGAGTATTAATTTATAATATTTTTATTGTAAATAATAAACAAATCACAAGTTAGATAGATACACGATCAAGTAATCGCATCTTAAAAAATTTAAGAGGATTTGATATGATTAATACATGAATAAAATTCATGTCTTAAACATATCAATATAATTAATATACGAAACACAATAAATTTAAATTTAAACATATTTAAATTCATATAATATAATTAATATACGAAACATGATTAATTTAAACTTAAACATATTTAAATTAATTAGTGTATTTGATTTTTAAGTATGATGGACCAAACCACTCAATCCACCCATTTGCTTACCCCTATTTAAGGCATAAGTAGGCATGTGATGTGAGTTAAAAATCTATTTTGTGGTTGCTAAGAGGTGACCCTAAAATTGAAACAAAACCATAACAAAATGTCTTATCTGTAACTTGTTTTAATTTATTCATTTAGATCATCAAAATAAATATATATTTCAAATTTCAAATGA
>NW_018397264.1:2785790-2788164 GCF_002168275.2 Theobroma umbraticum
TGTTTGTTTTAATTGAAAATCCTTTCTGAAGGTTTTTTGTGTGATTGCGTCCTCACAATTAAACGAAAAGAACTAGATAAAATAAAACGGAAAAATAATGTCCGAAACAGGAAAGATTATGCCTTTTTTTTTTTGAGAAATTTTCTTCTTTTTTGTTTGTTTCTTTTAATGATTGTTTCTATAAGCCTTTTAATAGTGTTTGACTTATCTAGAATTTAGATTTTTTACATGTTTTGACGGGTCACGTAAATGTATTATGTATAATATTAGTAGTTATATAAATAAATATAAATACGACATGTTAATTAAATGTGTCAACATCTTAAACACGAATACAAATACGTTTTTGATACGTTTATTAAACATGTAACACAACACGCTTAACATGTTTATTAAACGAGTTAAATTAATTTTATATAACAAGAAACGATTTATAACTTATTTAAACGATTAACACAATTAAAATATTAAATATAACTTTTTATTGATTAAAATTTATACAGTTACAAATAAATTATAACTTCATATTTTAAATTTTAAATTACCGTAAAAACAATTATAATAAAACAAATATGCATCAACTATAATAAAAGAAAGAATTTATATGAATGTTTAAATGGATAATAATATGTTACAAACATGTCAAGTATACAAATTTACACGATTAATTAAACTGATTACATGTTATATGGATATATGATAACATAATTAATTAAATGTGTCTTAAATGGGTTTGACATATTTAAAACACAAAATTTTTATACATTAACCATGTCAATACGACTAAAACACAATTATCCTAAATCAAATTTACTTAACTCTGTATTCTACTCATATCATGTATAAAATTACCAAATCTAAACAAGAATCAATATGCCCATAAGAGAGAGAGAGAGACCTATGATGACATAAATTCATTTGATATACAGAGCGTCTCTTCTTAAATAATATCCATGCCTAGTCAATAACATATGCTAAATGATTGTATTTTTATGATAATATATTTTAATGATTATGTTAATTAAATTTCTATAATCTACTACTGTTGTTGTTAAGTAGAACAATGGATGATGGATACAATCCTCTTTGGTTAACCAAAAAAACGAAACATAGATTATATATAGAACCACAAGAAAATAAAAAATTCTATCAATTACGAATGAAATAATTATCAACAAAAAAAAGTCACTTGAGTTAAATACAACCATACAAGTGGTAAACAGAAGCATTTGTTACCAAATATTGATCCATTTTAATTTTGAATTTATATACTCTTCTTGTCTCAGTTGGTTTTAGTTGATTTTTTTATTGTTTCAATTAATCTTGTGTATTTCATATTATAAATTTTAATTTATTTTATAATATTCATGTATGATCTTTTGTTATTTTTCAAAAATAAACAAAATTAAAAAAATAATTTTAAAAACTTTAAAAAAGAATATTACATGTTCAAAATTTTGGAAATAATTATTTTCAAATATTTAAAAAATAAACAAAACAATAACATAGATGAAATATAATAAATGAACATCTCACCATTTTTTTTAATGAAAGGGATTCAAACTCATACATTTTAAACAGAAAGATTATACACTAATTAATGAGGTAATTGCTCGGATGTTCATCGTTTATTTTTTTGGATAATCTAGTCTAGTCCAAGACTAGCTTAGATTTGAAAACTATTTTCATTTTCACTACAAAAATAATAGAGTAAGGTAAATATCTAAGTTTGAGAACTTCAAGAAAAAGAATGTTTAAATTTACCTAAAACAGTTAAAAATAATAATTTAAATATATTTATTTTTGAAAAATAAAAAATAAGCATTTCCATACTTAGTTAAATTCCTATGTCATTCACAATATGTATAAGCACTGAAATGATGATCACATATAAAGTAACGAGTGAAGATGACAAATGAAAAACGAAACTAACCTTTGTATTTTCTTTAGTTGGATGGAGAAGAAAATTTTATTGAAAATAATAATAATAATAAAAAAGACATTTTGACTAAATTATTTCATTTTGCCCAAGAATCGTGCTGTAGGGGACAGTGATGCAACGGCACATGTGATTCCAACATCGGCACTCCTTACTCTACTTAATGCGGACTTACTTCTCACTGCAAACTGCAATCAGAACCAGATCGAGTGCTAAAGGGTCCGCCATTCTTTAAAATCGTCACCTCAAACGTCATCTCTTCAGTTCCATTCACTCATAAAATTCCTGGCTTGCCCTTATCTCAGTTACCTCCCTTCTGTTCCACAATAGCAACATTCCCACCCTTCTCCTTTTCTTTCCACGCGCCGCCTCACCACCACGTCTGCCACCATGCCACAACCTCATTTCCTCCTTGTAACCTACCCTGCCCAAGGC
>NW_018397264.1:2788264-2790246 GCF_002168275.2 Theobroma umbraticum
ATTAAGTTGAAACGCCAGCGTTGAGGCCGCTTAGACATACTTTTTGTTAGAGACACCGTCATACTTACCGCGTCTTAACAACATTTTTTATTTTTACTAAAAACTATCTCACCAACAAATTAGTAAACAGTAAACACCAATTTGCTTTAAATTCCCATCATCATGCAGTATGCTCAAATATCTATATTGTAATCTTTGGATCTAATACTACACCTATGTATGCACAATCCAGAGTTGCCCGTCAGGTCCGATTCCTGATAGGATATTCCTGATCAGATCTGGGTCAACGATATTATTATACTATAAATCGTTATTTTTTTTAACTTTAATCTTATAATATCTTTGAAAATATTAAAATATTTTAATAATAAATATATTTAAATAACCGAGTTTAAGTCTAATTTGGATTTAAATCTTAAAGATGTCAATTGGATTTATTTAAGTTTAATCTTATAATATATTTATATGCTTACTAATTACCAAATTCAAATTTGGAAATCTAGTTAATTTATCGACATTCATAGGAAGAGGGATAAAAAGGTTGGCTTGTGCATGGCTGCCCAACTTATAGCTAAAAATGGGTTTATTTATTTATTTTTATATAAATGATCTCATGAGAATCTTACAAATGTCTAAAAAATGTCGTTGTAACAAGGTGGTGACTTTGGAGACAAGAATGGGCCGGTGGCGCAAAACCTCTAGAATTTGTGGCTGAGACAGAAATCCAGGACCTTCCAGAAGCCTAGACAGAAGCCACATGCCACTGTCATCTTCACATTAATTATAATTCATACACGCATGGATGATGGGGGACTACTACTACTGCAAAATCAACGTCACCAGCCGGCTTGGCTAGATAAGGTTGCAAACGCATTGTCATTAGTAACACATTTATTCCAAGAGAGGACAACGTTATCTTACCTAGGCTAGCTTGGCTGGCTCCTGGAATATTGTCGGTTTCATTTTGTCGTCAACCAATATGAGAGTTTATCATATCTCCCTCAACGCTGGGCTACTGTTTAGTTGAAATTCGAGGACAATGACTTCCCTCTAATTATGTTAAGGTGACAATCTTCCAATGGAAGACCGACTTTATTTTGCCGCTCTTAGCTATATTCTTACATTTGTTAATTAATTATTTGCTTCATCTTTGGTATTGACAGAAACCTAACCAAGAGTTTGTGAACAATTTGTCTTACATTTATTATTCAATACTAGATATGTTTGAATATATGTCATGCGATAACTTGTAAAGTAATTAAACGCTAGAGATAATTTATAAATGTTGCTACTTTAACAAGATAGTATCACAAGTAAAGCTGTACAAGTGAAGATGTAAGAAAAAACGAAGAAGATTCATGTATTTAGTAGTCAAAAGGCAACGGATTTGCGGAGGTAGGCAAAGACTAAAGAAAATTGAAACTGTCTGAAGCGCAACATCGACGTACAAAAGCATTATGATTTGATTTCCACGTATCTCAGAGCAATACAATTATTCGAGTTAAACTTTGAACAGTTAAACACTACAATTGTGCCTGTTTAAGGCATTTATTTCTCTTGCTTAATTTCTTATTATGTAATATTACTCTTAATTTTGCTGTTAGTCTTTGTTATTTCACTTTTTAGAGGGAAAGCAAGAGGGATTCGTTAAGGCTGTACCCCCATTCCCCCTCAACAATTAGACCTCATGACAAAGTTTTCAGCTTCGTCTTCGTTATATTTATAATTATCATATACGTTTGTTCTTTTTTTAGTTGAAAATAAACCCATATCCATCCTGAACAAACTTATTAACAAAGACCAAATTAATCACAAATTTACTAGTCTTATTTTTAACATAGTACAAACACAAGTTGAACTTTACTTGCAACCTTGAGCAACATCATCTATGAAAGCCTTAAGGTTCGTGTCCAAGGATCCACCTTCCATGGCAGCTTCCCTTGCCAAATCTTTCCATTTTTCAGCATTCCTTCTTAATTCAT